>NW_028246756.1:0-52568 GCF_964263255.1 Lissotriton vulgaris | reverse complement strand
TTTCAAACATTTTTAGATATATATTGAAACATTTATATGTTGAGTATTTTAGTTAAACATTTTTATATTATAGTTGAATGTTTCGAAAATGTAAATTTCAAATTTTATGGTCATCTCTTTGGAGTTCCAAGATCATAAATAAATAAATTGTCATTTCAAACATTACCTCTAACTCCGCCCCGAAAGTAATGGGCTTTTTACAACTAGCCATTAACCGATTTGTATGGGATGGAAAAAAACGAAGCATAGCACATGCACATATGAATCACTGACAGAATTTCGATTTCACAAAAATCGACCTACACTAACATCGAGTCTCAAACATCGATATCAATAATATCGACTCCCTATACACTACATTCAAATTACAAAAATATCGACCACACAATATCGATGCACAAAAATATTGACAACACAAATATCGTTACCACAATTATCGACTACCATTATATCGACACTTAGTACTACATATAGCACTCTACCAAAATATCGATAACTAAAATATCGACAGCATTATTTTCATCTTGCTAAAATTATCGATAGCTTTAAATAAGTCTATTTTTCTTATATAACCCCTACACATCTACACTCTTACTAATACACACATATAAATATACTTAACTATTTTCGCATAAGTTTATTAACTAATATATTCATTTACTTACATTTTTTTTGGTTTCTTTCTTACTATATTTATATAAACACTCTTTTTAGGCATACCATTTTTTCCATATTATTAAACTATTTTTACATCAATATGTAGTTACATGTGTTTTTTACTAAATACATACTATTTCACTATTCATCTATATAAACCATTAAGTCACATATAAGTTAATTATTTTACTTAAAAAAATTCAAATTAACCAATGGTAACTCTTCTGAACATATGTGACCAATCAGATTTAAACACTAATTAAACATACCCTATATAAACCATTCACACTTATCCCTACTACCTGCAGGGAAGATTCAGTATGACCACATACTGCCAGTTTTTGGAGCACCCTCTATATTCTTCTGTGCATGAAAATACTACTAAATACTACAAGTAAGTATTCATATAGCTCTGGTACATATTTTTAATGTTTTGTAAACTATACCTTATATACTACTTTTTAACACTAAAATGTTGGCTCTCTATCTACTTTTTCCTACAACAGAGTCTACTAAAAAATAAAGTTGAACATTGTCTTCAAGAAAATCGACACTTTAACTATAAAAAAGGTATCTACCTAAATCTTCTTTTATCTTAAAACCATTAGACAAGCAGTTTAAAGAATACATGTTTTCTAATATGTTTCTTCTGTTTTAACTCATAAGACATGTGTTATCCCAGGTTCTTTTCTCCAAATAAGTAACACTGCTTTGGTAAAAAATGTCACTTATTTTTTCCACATAAATAACCTTTGGTAATTTCCTATAAATTTTTCTCTAAACAGACCACTGAACTACTAAAAGCAGAAAATTCGAATCCAAGAACAGACATTCAGCAACTAATCATAAACACTTGGTAAGTACAAAATGCAAACATATATACTCATTATATGCTCAATAGAATGTACAATGTTAATACTTCACTTTGTTAGTACTTCAGTTAGTATTTTCTTAAAATTTTCTCTTTTGTAATCCCTAAAAAGTAACTTAATCATTATGAAAGTTACACACTAGCAAATGTCTAACCAAAATACACAATTAAACAAATCCTATAACTGACTTTACTTTTTTTCTACAGACCTACAAACACTAGCAAAACATCTGACTGAAAATACACCTACTTCCTGAAGATACAACTTTACTGTTGGTAAGTAAGAAACTACAAATGGTACATGCTTTACTTAAAATGATTAGAACATTACACATTTTCCTAATATTTTTATAATAACTTTTCTAGATAAAAGAACACAAGAATGACAGAAGATGCAAGATTTATTACATCTCAGAAAGGAAAAATTTTATTATGCTATATGGGTTATACTTATACTCAGGAGAAACAAAAAGACCTTAAAGTTAACTGGAAATGTACTAAGTATTACTCTAATAAATGCTATGGGCGTGCTACAACCAGAGAAACAAGTGTTATTAATACTACAGAACATAACCATCCACCAAACATCTCTGAAATCGAGGTTAGATCCACTCTCGAAAATATAAAAGAATTAAGTAGCAAATCTGACCTACCAAGCAGCGTAATTCTGAAAGAATTACTACCTAGAGTACCCAGAGAAGCAAGAGGTCAGTTACCATCAATTGCTTCAATCAAAAGAACCATAGCTAGGACCAAAAAATCTAGTAGACCCACTATACCAATTGCTACAACTTTTGAGGAAGTCATTATTCCACCTGACCTTGCCATCACACATAATGACGAACCATGTATCTTTTATGATAATCATAGCAAAGAGAAAAGAATAATCATGTTTGCCACAAATAACAACATTAAAAAATTAAAAGAAAGGAGAGGAGGAGCTTCGCGGGCAACCAAGATGGCCGCGTGAGCTCGGAGCTCCGAAGACCCTCCGATCCTCTGTATTGATCCTGCCACCCATCCTGTCCCACAACAGTGGGAATCTGCTGCAGTGCTGTTGCTGAGGCGGGGCCCGTTCTCCGATTGAAGATCCGGGCTTCCTGAGCTGAGTTACACCGTCGTGAAGATTGGTGACGACGACGCCATAATAGCCTTCCACTACAAGGGGGACGGTGGCGCTTCCACACGGTGGCAGCCCGAGAGAGTTGGGGCTGCCCCGCTCTGTGCTGGTGGCCGGATCAGATTATCCAGAGGCCTGCCGCTCTGCTGGGACGGTGGAGCTGATTATTGACTTTGGCCGTCTGGAAGTGGTAGTTTCGGTTCGACCTCGTTTGGGTCGTGCTGTCCCCGTCGCCCATCATGGCGGGCAGAGGAGACCCGGACAAGGGGAAGCCCCCAAGAGTCAGCAGGAAACCTTCCCTCTCGCAGACCACCATTTCTGAACGCTTCTCTCTTCCTAAGGGTTCGCCTGGTGCTTCGGGCCGCACTAAGGATCCACAGCGAGATGTTTCTCCGGACGACGCTGAACCCACCCTCCGGGACGTTATGGGAGCCATTGCGGGCATCAAGGCCGAAATGCACAAGCAGCACGAAGTGTTGTCGCACAAGGTCGACACGTTGACGATTGAGGTCAACCTTATCAGGGCCGACCTCAGTAAGACGAACGAAAGAGTTAGGTCGCTCGACATTAAGACGTCGAGCCTGACCACCGACATGTCCGACGTGCAATCGGAGGTTCGGGACCTGAAAGCCGCCAACTCGCTGCTGGCCCGCAGGCTTGATGACTTTGAAGGACGGGCACGGCGCCAGAACGTCCGCATTATTGGTGTGCCGGAGGGCGCGGAGGAGGACGCTGCCGATCTTTTTGTTGAGGAATTGGTGGTGAAGCCCCTGGCTCCCGGTGGACTGAGCAAGTTCTTTTCGGTGGAGCGAGCGCATAGACTGCCCGGTGGCCAACCGAGACTGGGAGCGTCTCCACGCCCCATCATTGCCAGGCTTTTCAACTACAGGGACCAAGATGCGATCTTGCAGGCATCGAGGAGAGGTGGTCCATTAAAATTTCAGAATGCGGACATGAACTTCTTCCCTGATTTCACTCAAGCTGTACAGAAACGCCGACAAAGCTTTATGGGTGTCAAGCGTAGGCTGAGGGAGATTGGGTTGAAGTACTCTATGCTTTTCCCAGCGAAGCTTCGGATAGAACATGGAGCTCGAGCGATGTTTTTTGACTTGCCGGAGGCAGCTGGGGACTGGCTGGACACCCTGCCTCAACATCGAACTGCCCCCGAGGATCAGTCGGAAGGGGCGTCAGGTGGTCCTGATCTCCAGGAATGAACAATGTTTCTTCGGACTTCTTTCGGTGGAGGGCCCTGCAAATGCAATCAGTCACTGACTCATGTGTTCCTTTCTTTCTAATGTAGATTTTCAACTTTGGAGGATAACGGGGGGTGATAGGATGTCTCCTTTCTCCTCTGGGGGCTTTCCGTAGGTTAGTTTTTAGGGGGCGACAGGCACACTGCTAGTTGGGGGGGCTTATTAGTCTAATGCAGGGGTGCAGGGTGGGGGGTGGTTGGTTTGAGTGTTCTCCTTTTGTTTTTCCTTTTTCCCTCTTCTCACGGCAAGGTTACTATTCCTCTGTTTACTATGTTGCGATAGCTGTTTTCGGGGGGTGGTGGTCGGGACTGTACACCTCTGATGATGGGGGGTAAGACATTACATGTGTTGAGCTGGAATGTGAATGGGCTGGGGGATCGTATTAACGAGGGGTAGTCCTTCAAATGTTTAAACGCTGTGTACCCGATGTTATTCTATTGCAAGAGACGCATCTCATTGGCAATACGTGTCATGCACTCAATAGGAAAGGGTTTAAGATGGTGGCTCATTCCGGGTTCTCTTCGGGATCCCGGGGGGTTGGGATCATGGTGCGCATGTCTCTCCCGCTGGAGGTGGAGACTAAGGTGATTGATGACAGGGGCCGATATGTTGCCGTTGTGTGTAGATGGGAGGGGCGTACCCTGGTTTTGGTTTCAGTTTATGTACCCCCAGGTTTGCAGACGACTACCTTTTAGGATCTCGGGGGCGCCATTTTGAGCCTCCCGGAGGGATTGCTGATTCTTGGTGGGGATTTCAATGCGGTGGTGTCGGGAACCCTTGACCGTTTTCCATCCAGAGATCTTCGCAGTGCGCAGTCATGGCTCCCGAATTTCTTGAGCACTATGGGTCTTATCGATTGCTGGCGCCTTCTACACCCTGCTCAGCGGCAGTATTCCTTTCACTCGGGCGCGCACGGAAGCCTCTCCAGGATTGATTACATTTTGACTCCTGCGGTCCAGGCATCGGCCGTTTCTGGAGCCCGCCTAATGGCCAGGGGTATATCAGACCACTCTCCGGTTTGGGTGTCGTTTGACTTTGGTATTGCGGCGACGTCCAGAGTGGCACCGGTCAACCCCTGGTACTTTCGCAACCCCAAGACTCAGGACCTCCTAGCTAAAGCTATCGACCTGTACTTCACTGAGAATACGGGCTCGGTATCGTCGGCCTTGTCCCTCTGGGAGGCCTTTAAAACTGTCCTGCGAGGAGAAGCCTTTTCCTTGATAGCCGAGGCGCGCAGACGCAGGAATGAGGAAATTGTGCGGTTGGAGTCGGATATTGAGGGCTTGGACTCTCAATTGGACATAGACCCGACACCCGAATTGCTGCAAGCTCTATCCCTAAAGCAGTCGGAGTATCGAGCCACTGTGACTGACGCGGCCAAAGCGATGGGCAGGGAACAGCAAGGAAGGATCTATGATGCGGGTGACAAGGCTGGTAAGCTCCTTGCCTGGTTGGATAGGAGGGAGATGGCTTCCCGTGTGGTGCCTGAGGTCTTGGGGGAGGACGGGGTGGTTGTTACTGATCCCAGTGCTATTGCTTCGGCTTTTGCCGACTACTTTGAAACGGTTTATACCTCGGTCTCCACCTTGACTGAGTCGGACTCGGCCTCTTTTCTGGAGGGAGTTGAGCTCCCCTGCCTGTCGGACACCGAGCGTGACGACATGGACAGGGGTATTATGGCTGATGAGGTGGCTCTCGCGATACGCTCCCTGAGATCTGGCAAGGCTCCCGGTCCCAATGGTCTTCCGGTGGAACTCTATAAGATCAAGGCTGATACCGTTGCAGTGCCCCTGCGGCGCATGTTTTTGGAGGCCCGGGAGGTCGGTGAACTTCCGCTGGACCAGGGTTTGGCCACCATTGTGGTCATTCATAAGGAGGGGAAGCCTAGGGACCTTTGTAGGTCATACCGCCCGATTTCCCTACTTAATGCCGAACCCAAAATTTTGGCTAAGTTACTGGCTAACCGTTTGGTGGGTGTGATCGCCGACTTGGTCCATCCGGACCAGTCGGGCTTTATACCTCACCGCAACACTGCTCTTAATCTTCGGAGGCTTCACGCTGTCATGGCACGGGCGCACAAACTCTGCGAGCGGACTGTTCTGGCTTCACTGGACGTGGCGATGGCGTTTGATTCCCTCGAATGGAATTATCTTTGGGCGGTGTTGTCTAAGTTTGGGTTTGGCCCCGACTTCATTAGTTGGGTCAGGCTTCTCTACGCCTCCCCGTTGGCCAATGTAGCGGTCAACGGTCGGATATCGGCTTCCTTTGCCTTACGCAGGGGTACTAGACAGGGTTGTCCACTGTCGCCGCTCCTTTTTGCTCTGGCGCTCGAGCCTTCCGCTGCCTGGATACGCACCCACCCCGACATCTGTGGAATCACGTGGTCGCCGGGCTTTGAGGATCGAGTCTCATTGTACGCGGACGATATCCTGCTCTATCTTACTTCCCCCTGCCGGTCTTTGATTGTGGCGTTCGACGTGTTGAGCACTTTCGGTGGATACTCGGGCCTAGTCATCAACTGGTCGAAATCCTATCTCTATGTGCTCAATGGTGACACCCCACGTCTTCCTAGGGGGTGCGCCATACAGGTCTCGCAGCAGGGATTTAAGTACCTGGGTATTTATATATCAACGGATGCCCGGGCACGATACACCAACAACTTGCTTCCCCCTCTTGCACGCCTTAGGCGCGATGTGGAGGGCTGGAAAAGATTGCCGCTGTCCCTGTTGGGCCGAGCGGCGTTGTTTAAGATGATGTCCCTGCCGAGATTCTTGTATGCGCTCCAGAACACGCAAGACCCCGTCCCTTCCAAATATTTCAAGGAAATTGAAGGTCTACAACGGACCCTCTTGTGGGAGGGTAGGCCGCGTATCGCTGTGGTTAAACTGACTATCCCATGGTATGATGGTGGTATTGCTTTGCCCGACATCCGCCGGTACTACTGGGCCTCCCAATTGGCTGCTCTTAATCACGGCTTCTATGGACCGGCGGAGAGTCCGGGATATGCCATGGACCGTTGGCTCTTGAATGATGGGATGTATTACAGGGCGCTTTACTCTAGATCTCTGGATGGGAAAATGACTGGACCCACCAAGACCGCTGTGCACATCTGGAGGGCCATTACGAAAGCATTGGGGTGGAAGGGTCGACTTACTATGGCCACTCCACTTTATGATTCTGACTTGCTAGGTAGGCTGTGGCATTCGAAGGGATTTGACCGGTGGGACCTCATTGGCATTTCCAAAGTGGCTGATGTGATGTCCAGGGGTGAAATTAAGTCATTTGAGGCTCTGCAGACTGAATTCCAACTGGGTGCC
This sequence comes from Lissotriton vulgaris, assembly GCF_964263255.1. NCBI lineage: Eukaryota > Metazoa > Chordata > Amphibia > Caudata > Salamandridae > Lissotriton > Lissotriton vulgaris. The sequence goes on along the minus strand of NW_028246756.1, from coordinate 45,350 downwards.
ACAGAGTTCTTCAGATACGCACAATTGAGACATGCACTTACGTCTGCCCTGCCTGTTGGTGAGAAGGTCCCCGAGTCGTCCCCGCTTGAAGACAGGGTGCTGGACGGCCATATGCCTGACAGTGCCATTTCCCTGACCTATAAAAAGCTAATAAATGTTCGGACGGATTTGTTGTTGAATGTGAGAGATCAGTGGGTGCGTGATGGGATTGAGTTGGATGATGAGGATTGGCAGTGTGCGGTGTCTTCTCCCAAAGCAGTGGCAATCTCGGCTAGGCTGCTCTTAGTCCAGTTAAAGATACTCCATAGAGTTTATGTAACTGGCCCCAAGCTGATTAACATGGGGCTCTCCGCGGATGTTCTCTGTAGTCGAGGGTGTGGTGCACTGGCCACCTTTATGCATACCATCTGGGAATGCCAGGTCATTGCTTCTTATTGGGAACGGGTGCATGTGGTTATGCGTGAGGTGACTGGTGTGGATTTGACTGCGGAAGCTCGACGCTGCTTGTTGAATGTGTGGGGTCCGAATGACTACACTAATGCTCAAACCCGCTGGGTCACGCTAGGATACATGGTGGCCAAGCGAGACATTGCTCAGAAATGGGGTGCCCCGACTCCCCCCACCGTGGGACTGTGGAAAACTAATGTGGACTAGTGCATGCTCCGTGAGAAAACTGTGTATATAGCTAGGGGTAAGCCTAAGCGGTGGGGGGCTGTCTGGGGTGTGTGGAATGAATACAGAGGTGACATTTGTGTGCCCCCCGACACAGGCCCGCTGGAGATTCGTCTTTCTCCCTAGCCCTTCCCTCCGCCCAACTTATTGTTTACACGAAATCCTTGTTCCTTTCCCCCCCATTTCTACATGCTTATCCAATTTGGTTAGTGCAGAGTGTTAAATGGTCCCACTCGCCCCCTGGAATCGTGCATGGCCGCTCCTATGTTGTACCTTGCCAACCCCGCTTTTTCCTTACTTCCCTTTCCTTTTCTTTCCTTACTGTTCTTCTTGTTATTCTCTTAGGTTTCTTATTTATACTATAAAATTAAAGCTGATTTGCTCCTTTACTTGATTGTGCGCACCTTTTCTCCGCTCTTTTATTGCTGCCTAGCCTCAGGGATGTAAGGCTGAATAGCTGTGTGCCTTGAATTTTCAATAAAGGTTTTCCAAAAAAAAAAAAATAATAATAATAATAATAATTAAAAGAAAGTCAAACATGGATGATGGATGGCACTTTTTCCATATGCCCAAAACCATTCTACCAATTGTATACAATACATGGGCAATATCATAATACCTGTATCCCATTCATCTACTGTTTGTTACCAAACAAACAAACATCAACTTATACTGAAATATTGCACAAAATAAAAGAACAAACATCAGACTACTTTCCACTAAAAATAATAATAGACTTCGAACAAGCTATGATTAATTCCATTCTTAAAACTTACCCACACACATCCATTCAAGGATGTTATTTTCATTTTAACCAATGTCTCTGGAGACATTTACAAAAATCTGCACTTAGTGTTGAGTATGCAACCAATATTACCTTTGCATACCAAATTAAACACCTAATTGCTCTGGCATATGTGCCAATAACTGACGTGGCTGAACATTATAATCTATTAATTGAAAGTCCTTTCTACACACAAAACGAACAAAGACTTGCCCCCCTTTTGGATTACTTTGTGGACAACTGGGTAGGGAGACTACACAGGTCAGGCCACAGACGCCAACCTACATTTTTAATTCCCTGGTGGAATGTATACCTACCAACCCTGAACCAAGAACTGGACGTACAACTCCCACATTACACAAACTCCTCACAGCAATCCAAAAAGAGCAACGTTTTCAAGAATTACGAATGGAGCAATCTGTCTTACAACTAAAACCCAAACTCTCAAGACAAACTGCTCAAATGTATCAATATTTACAACAGCAAGTACAACTTTACCCTACTACAAGAGGACTAGAATACTTAAAAATGATAGCCAAAACATTAAACTAACTATACTAACTAAATAAAAGGGTCAACATCCGCAAATATCCTTAAATATGCAACCACACATATTATAATATAACAATTATTTAATTATTTTGTCTAATATATTTTTTTTCTTAATTATAAATAGACAAAATAATTATGTCAGTATATTAAATACATTTCATAAAAACAATTTTCCCACCCAAAATAAATATTACAAATGATTCACTTACCTTGCTAAACAACATCATAACCAATAATCCTTTACAATCCATGTAGTGAGAAATTCTCAAATAATTAATTAAACAATCCATTAAAAATGTAAAAATACAACTGTGCAAAATGTATCCATCATCCAAATAAATCGATTGTTCAAAATCCATTAAAAATCCCGAAAATAATCTAAAAATGTAAGAAACGGTCCAGGAAACCCGAAAAATAAAGGAAGTATGCTATACATCTCAGTTCAAACAACTGAAACACACTTCCTTTGATTTAAAAAAAATCACAGCTCGGAAACGGAAATAGCTGTTTCCAAATACCTAGAAAAAAACATTAAACAATCCCACCCACATAACACTTAGCAAAATAGCATATAATATAAACATGACATACTTGCTTTTTTATAAAATAGCCAAATCCTAGAACAAACTCACTAACTCCAACTACTTCAAAGAACACAAAGCCTCGATTAACGAAATACGTATCGAGTCAACTCCATACTATCTAAATACTCATACATTAATCCACAACCCCTAAATAACAAATGACTAGCTTCAAAATTTAGATAAAATAGTTTAAATATATCAAAATAGACTCTTACCTGCTCAGACGTGAAACTGCTTCCAACCGCGACCTTCCCTCTCCCAAAATGACCCAAAAAGACAATGAGCGGTTACAAAATAAAAGACCCAAATGATACTATACTGTGAAAAATAGTGCTATAAATGCCCAAAACAATTATTTTTATTGTTAAAAATGATGTATAAATTTCTAAAAATACTTTGCAACATGTTTAAATACATATATATTTTTACAAATTACTAATGTATTGTTTTCATACTTTTAATATTTATTACATTAAATATTAATACATTTTAATATTTAATGTAATATTTATTGAAAGATATATCTGTGAAAAATGTCTAATATACTATCTGTTTTTGCTGTATAACTTTTTTAACATTATGACTAACATGTGAAAATTATTATTGTTAAAACTTATTTATTAATAATAATAATTTTACATAAAACTATTGTATACTTTACAAATATCCAGAAAATGATGTTAATGGTATGATGTTCAATATTATTAAGATCCAAATATATTTAAAAGATTTTCATTCTTTTATATCATCATTTGTCCTGCACTAGATTATATGTAAATATTAGAAACATTTATTTCATAACAAATGTATAATTTATTAAAAAGATGTCAACATTTTTTATATGTATGTATAGTATCATTCATTGCATAATGTTGAAGTACATTTTTTTCTCTGTACATAAAATGTACTTTACGAAACAACTACTCAAAAATGTCATTTTTCAAACTACATTGTCCTTACATTTTGTAATCATTACACTATACGTTGCTTTATAATACATATATATTGTCCTTATTTTGAGATGTAAAAAAAAATAAAGTTTTCTTTGAAAAACAACTGTGTGATTTTTATCTTGTAGCTATTGCAAAATCATTTATATTATCATTTCAAATTATTTTTTAATATAATGTACAATCTATTTCAATATACCACATGTAATTAGAGTACATGCTGAACACTGAACCTATGTAATTTACTATTCCTACTCCCATCTACATTTAATTTGGGTAGGTGATGGACACTGAACCTATTTAATTTACTATTCCAACTCCAATCACCATTTAATTTGGGTAAGTGCTGGACACTGAACCTATTTAATTTACTATTCCAACTCCAATCACCATTTAATTTGGGTAAGTGCTGGACACTGAACCTTTTTAATTTAATATTCCAACTCCAATCACCATTTAATTTGGGTAAGTGCTGGACACTGAACCTATTTAATTTACTATTCCAACTCCAATCACCATTTAATTAGGGTAAGTGCTGGACACTGAAACTATTTCATTTACTATTCCAACTCCAATCTATATTTAATTAGGGTAAGTGCTGGACACTGAACCTATTTAATTTACTATTCCAACTCCAATCTACATTTAATTAGGGTAAGTGCTGGACACTGAACCTATTTAATTTACTATTCCAAATCCAATCACCATTTAATTAGGGTAAGTGCTGGACACTTAACCTATGTAATTTACTATTCCAACTCCAATCACCATTTAATTAGGGTAAATGCTGGATACTGAATCTATTTAATTTACTATTCTAAATCAAATCACCATTTAATTAGGGTAGGTGCTGGACACTGAACCTATCTAATTTACTATTCCAACTCCAATCACCATTTAAGTAGGGTAGGTGTTGGACAGTGAACCTATCTAATTGACTATTCCAACTCCAATCAAAATTTAATTAGGGTAGGTGTTGGACACAGAAGTTCTTTAATTTACTATTCCAACTCCAATCAACATTTAATTAGGGTAAGTGCTGGACACTGAACCTATTTAATGTACTTTTAATATTTCTTATCTACAAGCATACTATTTTTGACAATATCCACACTTATCCACTATATACCCAATAACACACTACCAAACATTAAACATCATGTTAATTTTTTTGGGACTATTTAGCAAATATTATACATTTTAAAATCAAATCAAATTTATCATTCTATTTAAAATAAAATTTAAAATTTTTATAAAAAAATTTACTTTTATTTTTAAAAACACTACCCACCCTTAACCCCTATAAACACTATAACCCGCTACTAAACATTACAATACAATTTTTTTACACATTATTAATCCAACCTTATCCACTATATACCCAATAACACACTAGCAAACATGAAACATCATTGATATTTTTTATATAATATTTCGCAAAATTTAGTAAATTTTATTCAAATTCGAATTTTTTTTAAATTTTATTTTAAATTCGAAATTTAAAAAAATTATTTCAATATTATTTGTAATACACTACCCACCCTTAACCCCTTTAAACACTATAACCCGCTACTAAACATTACAATAAAATGGTATTACACATTTTGAATTAACTAATATTTACAACTTCTTTTCTCTATTGTAATAATTTTTAATATATATTTATTATTAATAATATATTTTTTTATTATATACATTTTAAAACACTACCCACCCTTATCCCCTATAAACCCTACATCCCGCTCCTAAACATTTTACATAATTTATTTCACTAATAATTAATACTAAAATTTTATATACCTAACATTTTACAATATCATTACTTTACATTCATTAAAATAAACATATTTAAAATGTCGATATTTTTTATATTCGATATTTTTAGCTTCGATATTTCCTATTTCGATATTAATGAAATCGATATTATTTCCACACACATAAATAGATATTTTTAACGTCGATATTTTTGTTGTCGATATTACTTACCTTCGATTTTTCTGACTAGATATTTTGTCTATTCGATATTATCAACTCGATATTTTGACTGTGTACCGCACATATTGCTAAGTCGACGTGGGATGGGGGTGGGGCTGCCTTTACTTCATAGGTACCAACAGGCGGCGCATCTACGTTATATCCTAGAATGGAACCGGCCATTATCAGAGAAACACTGGTCCTTTATGGACCAAACCGTTGAGGGGTCAACATCTGGAGGGAAATCTGGCTGCCGCGTAGAAACAGGGTCTCGGGACTATATTCCTCTCCTATAACGAAACCTACAATGAGAGCCTGGGACAAAGTGTCATGCACTAAGAACTGGACGTCATTCCCGTCTCCAATGACTTCAATCACTGGATTTCCTGATTTCCTGCCAGGACGTAACTCAACAATATTTGACAGGTTGCGAGAACAAGGCTATAAAGACATAGGGTCTTTATTTGACCCGGAGGGCTTGATCCCATTGATTACGATCTCCCTTCAACAGATGAGTTTCAGTATTTGCAGCTGCGCCAAAGGGTCATGGGGCCAACACACCAGGAGGCAGCCTCGAGAAAGCTAACTGGGTTGGAGGAATGGCTGGTGCTAACGCAGGTTGACAAACAACTTTTGTATTACTGATGCATGTGGAGCTTTCTTTTTCTTGTGACCGAATACTTTTAATGGCAATCTTTCTTCTCTCTTCTCTATCAACCTTACAGGTTTCAAGAAATCAATTTAGGTAGAGTATGACATAGGTCAACCTACCCAGTGGTAACTTCATACTAATATTTTTGTAGGATAGGATCCCTCTTTCATTTTTCCGTCCTGATGAATGTCACAGGCCCCTAGGGCCACATATGTCTCGGCAACCAAGCTCCTCAGGATCAGGGTGATGCTTAAAGGGGTCCACCTCCTGACTTCCCCACACTCTGACTAGATAAGTATACACAGAGTATAGAGGTAATCAAGCGAGGGTTAGGGTAGGAACAGCATTGGAAGGGATACCTGAAACGAAAGAAGCAAAAGATTAACAACATAAAGGGCCATATGTATCAAGCTAAATCGCAATCGCAAACGCCAAAATTCGCAGAATTTCTGCGTTTGCGAATGCGAAATAGCAAAATGGCATTATGTAGGAAAATATCGTGCTAAAGAAGGAATCGCTAAAAATGCGATTCCTAAAATTGCGAGAATGAAAAATGTTGCGATTTTCCTGCAATTACCTATTTTTGCGAATTCGCATTGTGCGAAAATCGCCAAAGGGAAATTGCAGAAAAAAAAATGGCAATGAAATGTATGAAAAAATCGCAATTAGCGATTTTCGGAAATTCGCAAAATACAGAATCGCAATTACCACCAGGTGGGAGCAGGTGGTAACCAGGTGCAAACTATATAAGGAGTAACAGAATGCAACAGACCCTTTCCAACAATGGCGGGGCTTTACTTGATAGCCAGGAGGATGCGACTCAGAGCTGCTGCGCAGAGGAGGAGACGCCAGGAGAGGATATTCCGTGTGCGCCTCACCATCTACCAGCGCACTGAGGAGGACATCTACACCCACTATAGACTGGAGGAAGACAGTATACTAGATTTAATTGAAGAACTCAGACCCTATCTTGAACACCCCACACGCAGGACACAAGCCATCCCCACTCACATCCAGGTCCTGTGTTCACTACACCTGCTGGCCTCAGGTAGTTTTCAGGGGGTGAAAGCCACAGCAGGAGGGTTGTCACAAAGTGCCCTTTCGCGCTTTTTCCATGCGTTTCTTGATGCCATGGCACAGAGGATGCAGCACCACATTTACTTCCCCAGCACCCCACAGGCACTAGACCAGACCAAGCAGGACTTTTACCAAGTTGCCCAATTCCCCCACGTCATAGGATGCATAGATGGGACACATGTTGCAATATCCCCCCCTCAAACAATGAGTACGTATTCAGGAACCGGAAATGCTACCATTCACTAAACATACAATTGGTGTGTGATGCCAAAAACATCATCACTGACATAGTAGCAAAGTATCCAGGCAGCACACATGATGCTTTCATCTTCCGTCACAGTGGGGTATACCGTAGACTCTCAAGAGGTGATTTTGGCGAGGGATACCTACTAGGTAAATGCATATAAACATAGGGCACATTTCTACTGACTACCATGTGCAGTTCAGTGACTAACCATTGACATTTCAACCCACAGGTGACAGTGCTTATGCAGTCCAGGATTTCATCATGACACCCTACCTGAATCCTGCTAATGCTGGGGAGCGGCGATATAACCGAGCACACATTTCTACAAGAGGCACCATTGAACGCACATTTGGGATACTGAAGAGCAGATTCCGCTGCATACATAAAAGTGGAGGTGCACTCCAATACACTCCACAAACATGTTGCAAGATAGTGGTAGCATGTGCCATGCTGCACAACATCGCCATCAGGAAAGGCACACCAGTGGAGCTGAGTGAAACTGAATCCTCTGATGTGGAGGGGCCTGGACCTGGACGTACGGCAGCTGGTGTAGCTGGTGCTGCAGCTGGGCGCCAGAGGCGTGATGAGATTACACGCAACTACGTCTAGGTAAGAAATAATGACACAATGACAAATCTTATGTGTGTGACTGTGTTTTAATTCCTTTAATGAATGAATGAAAGAAAACTTATACCGTGCAACTTAGCCCAAGGGCATCAAGGCGCCCTTGGGCTAACTCATTCATTCATTCATTCATGAACCCCCCATATGCGGCGCAGCCTAGCTAAGGCCCCTGCTGGTTGTTGCAGCATGTAATCTTAATTGTACGTAGCAGGCCTATTGTTCCTGCCACTACAGTGCCTCTCCATGATGGGAGGTGGGGTGTTTCTGCTCTGCACTGACTGTGCGTCCTTTTCACTGGGAGTTAGTACTCCAGGGCCTGTAGTACGTACTGCCCGCAGCTCGTCTAGAGCAGATGTTGCCTGCACAACTGCTGTAGCGATATCCTGGATGCCATGGGCAAACTCCCGCTGCATCACAATGCTGCGCCTGGTCTGGATGTTTGTGGAAGAGGCCAAGCGGTTAATGGCCCATGTATATCGGTCCATGCGCTCCAGCCTAGCAGCACATTCTGCGCGCAGCTCACCACAAAGCGCATGCATGGCACCCCTCAGTTCACTTTGTATTCCCCTGAGCCCTGCCCTCACCTCTCGTTGTAATGCTTTAATGTTTTTCGCTTGCAGGCGCTGCACCTGCAACATATTCAATTCCAGGCCGGCAAACACAGATTCATCACCCCGATCTCCAAAATTGCTGGCTGTGCGATGTCTGCGCCTGGCTGTGCCTTGTGGGACTTGGCTGTCTTGTGGACGGGACTCTTGCTGTGGCAGTGTGTTTTTAGAGTGCAAATTTAAATTGCTGTCCTCTGCCTCGTTCTCCATTGGTGGTAGTGGTCTAACTATGTTTCTCCTCTGTTTTTTGCGAGGATTGACAGGGCTGTCCTCCCCATCTGTTTGTTGCTCCTGCCCTGCGTCTCCAGAGTCTGGACGTTTGGTCAATGTTCCACTGCATGTAGGCTGTGTCGTAGATGGTGCTGTGGACAGAACAGCACACATTTATTAACTGTAGTCATTTGCAATGTGAAAATAAAATATTTCACAGTTTGGGATTACATTACTTTTTTATTTCCCTTTCCAGACCTGCACATGCAATATTTGACTAGCGTGGCTGAAAAACACAACTTTGAATTTCGTGTGACTACATCTCCCAAGATGCATTGCTGTGTCTGCCTGTGTACCTGCTCTGGCCTGACATTTGTTTTCCCTGACCCTAGGTCGCTGCTGGGGGGTGTCTGGGGGGTGTTAGGGGTGTGATGAAATGCTTCTTACCTGGTCTAGATGCTGGTTCATCTGAGCTGTCTAGGTCAGCCATGCCCGTAACGCTTTCTGGTAGCAGGGTACCCTCCACAAGTTCCTCCAGAGGTGTGGAGTCCGGCACAGTTGAGCTCCCTCCACCGGTGTGCCATGACTGCTCCAGCCTGGCAGCTGACTTCTCTTTGGAGTGCTGGCGCAGGTCGTACCAGCGCTTTTGTAGCACATCCACACTCCGGTGTGTCACTCCCAGCGCGTTCACTTTTCCCTGTATGTCAGCCCAAATGCGCCTTTTACGGGTCTCTGGCACCTTCAGGGAATTCTTGCCAAACAGTAAATCATGATTTGGCACCATCTCCTGGATCAATGTCTCCAGTTCAGCCTCTGAGAATTTTTGTTTTCTTTTTCTTGCACATTCTCCCTCCTGCTGCTGCTGCTGTGTTTCATGCATGGGCATGTTTCCACTTTCAGCCATGTTGATTCTGAGGCACTGTTCACTCTCCCACTCTCCCTCACTGTGACTCTCTCTCAGCAACTCTGGTTTGAATGGTCAAGGCCGCGCCCCACTAATGGAACCGCAGCGGATTCTCCGGACGTGCATCAGACAGGGCTTGGCGAGCGATGGGCGGTCTTGGAGTCGGTCGGCGATCGCGAGGGTGAGGTAGGCTGTTAACCTTCAGGGGGCCTGTCGGCGCTGTGGTGATACTGACCGGTACTTTGGTGGCAGGTGGCAGGTGGCAGGCTTTCCGGTAAGTCGGCAAAAGAGGCGTGCGGGAGAGTGTGTGCCTGGAGGCGTGTGGCCGTCTCTGCCGTCTACATGAAGTCGCCGCCGTTATCGGTGCTGGTTGTGGGCGGGGGCGGGGGCGCCGGGCGCTGGGCGCTTGGTAGGGCAGGCTTGCTCGGTCCAAAATATTGCAGCCTCCCCGGCCCTCTGAACTGCATGCTGCCGCCGCACGGGGGCTGGCTTCTTGCGCTGCCTGGGTTGCCTCCCGAGTCAGCCGTGTCAGTTCCACCCTTCAGTGCCCCCATAGGAAGGAAGTTGTGCTTTGCCTTGCTCCCTCCGGTGGCGGCCACTTTATGCACTGTCTCTCCGGGCCGGCTTAGTCTGACGTCCGTGCGGCGCTTTCCGGCTGCCTTTCCAAGCTCTGGGGCTGCTCCCCCCGCCACCCCCCTCCTCCCACCCGAGTTTGTCAAACATCAGCCAGGCCCCGCTGCTGCCCGAACTTTAACTGTGACCGGCTGGTTGGTGTGTCATCTGATCCCCTCGCCCCATTATCTGTGCTTGACCCCATTGGGTCCCATTGGGGGGAGCACAAGAGGTGAGGTCCTGACCCCCAGCCCAGTCTAGCTTGGTCCGGGCTCAGGGGAGTGGTTTCCTGTGGGCAAACAGCGGTGGTTGGAGACAAGGTACGGAGCGGGGGGGTGCCCTAACCCAGCTCGCCTCGTTCCAGTTAACGATTAGGCAGAGCTCAGAAAAGTGCCAAAAAAACAACAGGTCATTCTACAGTGCAGTAAGCCATCTGCTCAACACAGGCTAAACAGTCTCCAACGCCAGAATCGGCTAAGCCTCTAGCCTCTAGACCCCGGATACGTCAGAGCCTGCTGACCCATCAGAGATCCAATTCACCGCTACCTTTTCAGACCTTCAATTTGCAACCTGCTCCGGTGGCGCCTGCCCAGCAGCTTCAGTTACAACTCTCACTACAGTACAGAATTGGTTCTAATAAACCCCTAAGCAATGAGATCCGGGAAAATAAGAAAGACTTCAACGGCACCCAAACGGCAGAAATCAAAACAGCTGGGTCCAAAAGACGAGCTCCATCAGGGCAACCATAAGTCCGTCTTGGCCTGTCAGGAAACTGTGACAGTGACTAAACCCTTGCCAGATGGTGGCTGGAACCTCAGCCTTAATAGCAAGAGTATGGACACGCCAACTGGCTTAAAACCTTCGAATCTACTGGACTATTTCAAAAAAATCCCATCAACGACCAATGTCTTTTTAAAATCCCAGTCCCAGGAGTTAATCAATTCCGTACCCCCGGATCAGCTTGCCGAGATAAGTATGCACTCCTTGCAGCCGCTTTCTCCTCTACAGTGGCCAATGAGAAGCAAAGAGCTAGCGGAACTACCGGGAGTTTACATCTTTGGAGCAACAACGAACAATCTATCCCCGGTCCGGCGGGGGAGCCCAGATCCCAAACAAAACCTAACTACTCATCACTCAGAGCCGCTATCTGGACATCAATGCTCACTTACAGGAGAGACCAACCAAGGAGTATCTCCGTTGCAATCCCCTCCGGGGAGCCTTCAACATCCCCCAGGTCTTTTGACAAATCACATTCAGAAACCAGAACCAACAATAACCTCTACCCAACAAGATCTCGATGGGACAAAATAATCTACAATGATTCCCCATCGTCAACTAACCGTAGTACAAATACATGCGCAAAACTCGTACGCGCATAACAATATTCTACAACCGTCCATTTCATCTTCAAGTATAAGTATACCAAAGGAGCACGTTGTTGCGTCGAGCCCTCGGCAAACAGCTCTTTCATCACCGGCATCCTTAATGATCCCCTCACAAAAATTGCACAAAAACCCTGATCCAAACGACCAACTTTTAGCTGATCTCTCACTCTTCTTTAAAACCAGCCAAAACCCAACCAACCTCACGTCAAACCCAAAGCCCAACCAAGAAGAGTCTACAGCAACAGGGGTTTGGTCGCAACTTCTTCAGACGATTCAACAAATAGTCAAAACGCTTAACTACCATTCGGACAAACTGGATGTGCAGGTCGATCTTCTGAATACTCTGGCATTATTCACGGCGGGGATCGACAGCAAACTTGACAAACTGAACAATCTAATATTAGGAGCGCAAGCATCAACAAAGCTTATACAGTCAGTCTGTTGTTGCTCCCCAATTATTGATTCACTATCATCACTTCCAGACTTTTTAACCAGTGTAATAAAAGAAGTTAAGCTGCTGAAGGGAGGCAATCCACACACTATTCCCTGTCCGCAAACACAAAGAACAGAAGATCTAGAGAACCCATGGTCTACTGCAAACAAAGGCATTAAGTCAAGCCGGGGAACCACTCTCAGGCCAAACTTGCCGAGCGAACAGCTAAAAACCAGCAAATCTAACGCTACATCAACGGGTCCTGCCCCGACCCAAACGACGACCGAAAACGCCGGGCCCCAAGCGAGTGTACCACTCGTCCGGACCACCAAGCGACAGGGCAAACAGCCTGTTTAATAACTTCAGATTTTATCAAAGTGGAAGGATCTTCAGCCCCTCTACCACCCTGCAGTAAGAGAGAGCGTAAACGTTTGCGCAAGCAGAGAAACAAAATAAGGGCAAACGCAACAAACGCCCACTCGAAATTTTTTCCCCTTTTCGAAACGGCGGCCAACAAAAAAGCCCTAAGTGAGACTGCTATACCATCACCCCCAGTAAACCCTAGTGTCAACAATGCAAAAGCTGTTCCACTAGAACCAACGATACAATTAACTGTGGGGAACGCCCACGACCCAATTGAATCCGCTGCGAGAACAGCAGCAGACGAGTCCAGCACAGTGATAGAACAGCAAAGGATTATAACTGACGATCCAATCATACCTGAGCCTATAGTCTCTGAACAAAAACCTAAATTAGCAACAGTCACGACTCTGTCCTGTGCAAACCCTAAAATAACGACAATGAACTTCAAAAAAACTATCTATAATCAAAAAAACACTATACCTAAAAACAATCAGCCTTTCTGGAAGTCCTTTCATCTGCCGCCACAACAGGAGCAAGAATTGCACGCAGGTCCGGTTTTGAATAACTTCAATAAGACGGCCCCAAGTGAAAATAACAAGGTGAACAACGACGACTCATCACACTCTCACATCTTATTGGTACCAGAATATAAATCAAAGGGACGGCAAGATATTCTCAACAGGTCGAACATAACAAAGTTAGCGGTTGGTATCCCGGGGCTCGCAGGATTGGTATCAGAGGACATCGAAGCCATCAAATTCCTCCCACCAAGAGGCGCCCAACCATCAGAGGTTACCTTGGTGTCATTTAAACCGGCCAGTTGGGTCGGAGCATTCCTGGATCATAAGGACATCCTGCGGGATTGGGGCATCCGAGTGTATCCTTACTCCATCCCAGGCTATCCCCCCGCTTTATTAAATCAGCCAATTATTTCTCGGAAAGCTGGACCCATCAGACTGGAGGACCACTCAATACCCTACTCAATTTTAAAAAATGCATTGGGCCCAGACGCACAATACAAAATTCCTCTAAGACTGGTCTCCCATGCCGATACAACCCAAGACTGGGAGTGGCTTCCAGCCATTCTGTCAACTAAAAGCTCAGTATGACCGTCCGAAGTAAAGTGCAGGGGCCCCAAGCCAAAAACCTTGACAAAGTCAATATTCTCAGCAACCCCACCAGCAACCGTGTCTAACCTACAAGCTGACTCTACTTTCTCAATATGTTCTTGGAACATAAGTGGCCTTCACCAGAAAATCACGAACCCCGAAACACTCTCCTTTCTACGTGGGCACGCAGTAATAGTTATACAGGAAACTTGGGCACAACAAGGATGCCCCGTTATTGGCTACACAGAAATATGGAAACCAGCACTCCGAGATAGCCGCTATGGTCATCCTAAAGGGGGCCTGTCAATATATATATCAAATAACCTAAAAGGCCCCCACTCACGATTACTTATTGATGAAGAATGGCTACTCGGGGTCAAAATCAACTCTTGGCGGAATCAGCGCTCACTTCTCCTTTTAAACGCGTACATCAATCCAAGCACGCGAACAAAAAGAGATCACCTGGCCCGTTTAACGGAATTTATAAGCGACATAGCTGCGGAACATCCCAACACAGACTGTATGGTCACAGGTGATTTTAACACCAACTTATTCCAATGCATCCCAGTAGACAACGAAGGGCCTTTCTTACCTTTGATTAATGAGCCTGTCACACAAACAACACTGCCCAATCAAGCTTATTGCGGACTGGGAGAACTCTGCGTGATGCGATTCTATAGTGCTGGCTACTTGGTAATCAACGGAAGATCGGAGGGAGACATCCCCCCTCATTGGTCTTGGACAAATGGTAGCAAGTGTTCCTATTTGGACTACACTATCTGCAATTCATCCTTTCTCCATTGCCTAGCAAGCTTCCACATCCACCCACGAACCGAAAGTGACCACAGACCTCAGGTCATATCCTTTAATATAAAACCAGTATGTCATAAACCTGCCTCTTCAACTTGCTGTGGAATATACACAGAGAACCTAAAGCGCCTCATGTGGAGTGAAGACCTCAGCCAGAACATCTTGCAAGAAAGCATGAACGCAATAAGAGGAGGAATCGACTAAGAAGCCTCGCCAACTACGACATGGTCAATGCTCTGCTCACACCTGATTAACCTTTTTCCAGCCAAACAGCAGACCCAAAGGCCATTCCAGCATCGCAAGTTCACAATGTCAACTCAGACCAAGTCACTTAAGAAAGCGAGAAACAACACGTTGCGGTCACTCGCAAAATCCCCAGGGAACAGTGACTGTCTAATCTACTACCAAGTTGCTCAGAAGACTTTCAGGCTGGCGATGACCAAAGACAAACAGTTGCATGAAACCCAACTCTGGTGTAAACTGGTGTGGGAGAGTAAGAGTAAAAACTCAAGAAAATTTGGGGCCTTAATTAACAACATTAATCAGAGTACATTGAGCTTCGGTACAGCAAACATACAAGAATCGGACTGGGTAACATTTCTAACCGACCACTTTAGATCCTTTGAACATCCAAGACCAACAGGTCCCTACCCTCTAAGAGAGACTAATGGAGTACACTATGCTAATGAGGCCCTGGAGGTGACTCAAGAAAAGGTGGCTACAGTAGTGATAAAAGCAAGATCAGACGGAGCACCTGGTCCAAACGGCCTGCCACAGAGCCTGTTCAAATCTGACCCACCCTTTTGGTCAGGAATTTTAACAAACCTTTTCAACTATGCTTTGAACACTGCAACAATCCCCGACTCGTGGCGGGGTGCCATAATCCACCCAATTCATAAATCGGGATCCCGCTCTTTGCCGAATAATTACAGACTGATCGCCCTACTGGACATTGAGGCCAAGCACTACGCAGGCCTCCTCTTGGAGGACCTGAGGATATGGGCAACGGAATGTAACTTGATCCCATTGAACCAGACAGGGTTTGTGGCCAACTCAGGGACCATGACTAATTTATTAGCTGTATCAACCATAGTCGACAAGGCACTTCTAACATCTAGGCCAGTGTTTTGTTGCTTTGTCGACTTCAAAGCAGCATTCAACAGGGTCCCTAGGGCAGATCTATGGGAAAAACTGAGAAAATGGGGGATCCCAGACAAACTCTTGGAAGCCATTATCCAACTCCACTCCCGTACTTGGGTTCGAGTGAAGTTGGGGTCCGGCACACACCTCTCGCGGAAAATTATGACAAATAGAGGCGTGAAGCAGGGATGTGTGCTGGCCCCTCTTCTTTTTAATCTGTTTATATCAGATCTGTCAAGTACCCTGGACGACACAAACAGTCACCCCCCAAAGGTGGGAGGCATGGCCATAAACAACCTATTGTATGCCGATGACCTGGTTCTTTTTAGCCTTACCAGGGTCGGGCTGCAAAGGCTACTCGACAAACTGCTGAGCTATACAATCACTAACCAATTAGAGGTCAACCTTAAGAAAACACAAGTTGTCCCCTTTGGTAAAAAACGATACGCCGGTGGTGGGTGGCTATTTGATAAAACAAGCCTCGCTATAGGTCAGTCATATAAATATTTAGGTGTCCATTTAGACTCCAGAGGAAACCTATCAAAACAGCGCAACGAGATCGCAGTTAAAGCCACGTCCCTGGCAGTATCACTAAGCAAGCTCTCCAAAAATTTATCAGGCCCAACACTGGCACCTCTCTTGGAAGTCATGAGAGCTAAAATTGGCCCCACTCTTTCTTATGGCATTGAGATACTCAGGGGGAAATTGAACACTGCCTTAAACCAGCACACAAACAGAATTTATAAAAGAGTTCTCCGACTCCCAAAGTCTGCATCTCCAGCGCAGATAAGACTAGAGATGGGGCTTTCTAATTATGAGGCCTTAAACGTGGGCACTTACCTAAAGTTTTGCCATAAATTAAGACAGGCGGACTCAGGTACCCTAGAAGCCTTAGTCTGGCTAGAAATCACTCAGAATAACCCATGTGGAACGTTTGGTCGCCTTTTCAAGGACGCCATTGATCTAATGTCAGCAAGTGATCTATGGGTCCTGAATCCCAGTCAGTCAGCATTTAAAATGGCTATTAAAAAATGTGTGAGAATGAGATCGCTAAACATGGATAAAGCCCTTTTTGCAAAACGTAGCCACTCCTGGGCACTCATAAACTCATACAGACGGCCAGCTCCCGCAACTTATCTGTCTTGTACATACTCATTGTACCTTAAACGTAGCCTTATAGCAATCAGAATGGGTGACTGGCGTTTTTTGCAAGATCGGCCCTCCTGGCAACGTACGGTGGAAGACACAACCTGTAGAGGGTGTGGCAAAACGGGGGAAACTTTGCTTCACGTGGTTTGCCTTTGCCCTTTTTATAATTCTCAACGTAGGTGCAAACTAAAAGCCGAATGGAACAGGTTGGGTGCCCGGACCTGCAGGCAAGCCATCATCGTGGCCTTGAACCCAGAAAACACAGTTTTAAATATAAGGCTAGCCAATTTTATTCAGCAAGCATATCGTAATTTTAACCAATTGAGTCCCCACTGAGCCTTGCCCAGATCCTTTTAACTACTAATACACCTTACAACATCTATTAACTTTAAGGAAGCACAAATGAAACGACTATAAAATGTATTGTAAGAGTATTGGGCTGTTTTTATACATAAGCTACCATTGGTCGCGTTCATCTCATAATGTCATTCAATAAGAAGGATCAAGTTGTGGATAACCTCTACTTTTTATACGACTGTTAAACAATTTATCGTGTCTTTGTACTTTTTTTTTAATATTTGTATTATAATGTGAATTTAGCATTCTTTTAAAGATATTTGTGTTATATCTAAATAAAGACATTTGATTGATAACTCTGGTGCAGCATGGGTAGTCAGTCACTTCCTGGTTGTGATGTCATCAAGCTGCACCAGAGTTTCTGATTGGCTGATTTGCGAAATTCGCAAATTAGCAAATTTTTCCGTTAAGGAATCGTAAATTTGCGATTTCTTGGGTTTAAGGAATCACTTTTTGGGTTCTCGCAGATAAATAGCGATTTTTACTGAATCGCTATTTATTTGCGATTTGTTACATACATACCGATTTGCCATTCTGAATCAGCGATTCGCAAAAAATTGAAAATTGTTACCTTCATACATATGGCCCAAAGATCCCTGTCGACTCTCATATAATTCTCACTAGAGTATTTCCCAACCCCAAGTAGATGGTTTCTTTGAGGTGAACCCTTCCTTTTCTCCCTCGCTATGGCATGATACTTCTCTCACTGCGGGGATATGGCTATACGTGAAAGTCAAAGCACACGTTAAGAACTCAAGCCTAACACCGTACCAAACCTTTGTATCACCATTACTCTTCACAGACGTACCCCCTATCAAACTCTCAAATTCCAAAGAAAAGGCTAACTTCAGCACCAAAGGAAGTTCTTGTTGCAAAAACAAAATAGGAATGAGGTATGCCAAACAAAGATCCCCCAACCAGGAAGAGATACTGATCCAAGAAAAGTCTGGAAAGAACTAAATGTCACAAAAAAAGATTCCAAGGAATACCCAGCCGATCCAGCATTAAAGTCTGTATTCTTTGTATTAGTATTCCCATAAATATAAAAAGGAAATCAAGTGCTTATTCCATGACATCCTCACCAGATGCCAGAAAGCTTACCGATACTCCCGGAATTCCAAATGCTCCGAAGACAGCGTAGATCTCCCAGACAATGTCATCCAAAAGTCAAGGTCACTCCATACTTTACTGCGGCTGCAAGAAAAGTTACAATCCAGGGGAATAAGTGAACTCCCAATACTGCTGTGGATGCGGCAGTAAAGACAAGGCTCTCAGTGTACGTGCTCAGCCGAGCGGGTACACTGACAGAGTCTCGGATGGATCCTCACAAGAACTCAGAAAAAAGAATAGTTTTCCCGCAGCAGCCGCTAGCGGGAATATGCGCGATGACAGGCGTTTCACTCTCAGCCGAGCGGAAACGTGGAAGGAGGCTCAGTCGGAGCCCAACGAAGAACACAGGAACGCAGAGCTTTGTGTCTCAGCCGGAAACACCAATCCTCTGGAAGGTACGAGCAGCAGAAAGCAGAGCAATCGCTCCAACAATGACCAGAGACGCTCACAAGTTAGAATCATGTACAACGCCTTACTGCGCGGTACGAGATTATAAGGCCGATGTCCCTCCCAGAAGGATGGCCTTTTGGGACGTGTAGTCCATTGATACAATTGGTACAGTAGGCGCCCTATGTCAGTTCCTGACAACATAGGCAGAAACATGTTGACAAAATTAACCACGACAGTGATGGGGCAGTACTCCCCTTCTCACCATTCTTGTATTTTTTAATATCATATAATTTCCCATCTGAATAAATTCATTCCGGAGATTATACAGATTTTTAAAACTCACTCACGTTCACGGGCCCCCACTTAGTTTTAGAAGTGCCTCCCTGTCTCCAGGTGCAGGCCAGCTCTCTACCAAACCAAGTTTCTAGAGAGCGAGGATTGCTGATTATGAAGCATGACACCAGGTGGTGTGTGAGGACAGTCCTTCACTTTTTGCTGCCTGCTCTCTCTAAACTTAACATTTCCTAAGTATCGGTCACTATCCTTGGAGCATCTTCTGTTGTGTGTTCATGCATCCCACATGTGACTGGTACCACTGACTGCACCAGTGCTCTCCTTGTATCAGAAACAAGTATTTAGAACACAACAAATGATAAACTCATTAATGCTCATTTGGCATATGACTCAAAACTGCTCGGCACACTGACTAAAGAACCTTCTGACTGCTACTCATTACCGGAAGTGATGATGTATGATGTGGACAAGGTCACTCAAAAAAGAACAATTCGAAATAAATAAAGGCAGTAACACATGCTACCCGCTTGGAGAGAGAAATACGTGATTGGAATAAATTGAAAATTGTGAACAGAGAAGAAATACCACTAGGCAAATGAAATCTTGTATAATTCAAAATTTGCAAACATATGTGACAAGAATTTTCAATTCTATTAAGGACAAGGAGGCGAGGATTATGCTTTTCTCATTTCTTTATAGAAAGCTCAGCAGCCAATAAACAACAACCAAAAAACTACATTACCCATAACCACCAGGGTAACAACCATAGAGTAGTCAGTATAAAAGGTCCCAATGATAGTCTTTCTTCCTCTTTCTTTGTCGAGGAAACTGTGCAGATCAAACAGGAAAGTCAAATTTAAATCCTCAGGAACGAAAGGAACAAACGTTGCAGATGCCCAAACGAACTGGATGTAGACAGCTGAAGAACACTGGAGTCCCAAAGCCATGCGAAAGAGGCGAAGGCAGACGATACTGGCAAACCTCTACTTCGGATCAGAACCTGAAAAGAGATATACAGCCGTAATACACACATAGTGCAGGAAGTCAGTAATCCAAATAAGGGGGGAAAAGAAAAGCAAGGAGCATGAAGACATCCAATATCAACAACAAAGAGCATAGCAATGTAACAATGCAAGTCAATAATACTGGGTGGGATAATCCTCGCCTCCTTGTCCTTAATAGAATTGAAAATTCTTGTCACGTATGTTTGGAAATTTTGAATTCTATGTCAGGACAGGAGGCTCCGATTATGCTTGTTCAAAGCTGATCCACCACAACAGATGCAATATTATCAATTGGTTTATAATAAAAAGTTTTGAAAACAGAGTCAGAGGACCAATCTGCGGCCTTCATAATGTCAAAAAGAGTGACACCCATGGAGAAAGCTTTAGAAGCCATTGCCCCACGTGCCGAATGCGCAGCAAAAACAGAAACATCAATACCAGCCTCTGACATGAGCCATCTTACCCAGCGCGCTAATGTAGCAGGGGAAACAGGGCGAAAGGGTTTCTGCAAAGCAATAAACAATTGACCATGCATATCTGAACGTAAAGGAGCAGTACTTACTTCGTAATCCTTGACACACTGAACAACGCAAAGGTTGGGGTGAGTAGGAAAGGATGGATAGGTAATAGAAGTAGTGTTAGACTTTGTACGTCTGGAAACGAGAAACGTAACACCCTCGGGCGTAAAGCTGCGACCTGCAAGGTCCAAAGCCCAAACATCAGATACTCTTTTGCAAGAAACAAGGTACAACAACATAGTCAGTTTTGCCGATAGTTGTTTGCGGGACAGCAAAGGATTAGGAGGCCAAGCCTCTAGAAATCGTAAGACGATGGAAACATCCCATAAGGAGACATATTTAGGACAAGGTGGCTCCGCTATACGGATACCCTTAAGCAATTTGGGAATTAAAGGATGCTCTCCTGCAGGCTTACCATCTACCTGGATATGACCAGCAGAAATGGCAGAACGAAAATTGTTTACCGTCCTATAAGCCAGACCAGAAGAGGCAAGAGAAGCCAGAAAGTTAATGATCAAAGTGACATCTGCCGAAGTGGGATCAACTTCCTGTTGAACACACCAGTCACACCAACGCTTCCAAGATCCTTTGTATCGCTTGTGAGTATTGAGAGACCAAGCTTCACTAATGAATCTGGAAGCGTCTGTAGAAAGGCCTGGGATCGACCAACGATCCCCGAAATTCGCCACGCCAGCAGCTGGAGATTGCCGGACAGAATCAGGGGATGCGGCTCCTCGAGAGGATCCAGCAAGAGATTCCACTTCTGGGGAAGAAGGATTGGCACAGCACAACACATTTCCATTAGCACCGGGAACCACGCTTGAGCCCTCCAAAGCGGAGCAATCAGAATCAGTTCCGCTTGATAACGTTTTGTGTAAGCCAGGACTCTGGGAATCAACATGAACGGGGGAAAGGCATAACGCAGACTCGTCGGCCAAGATTGCAGAAAGGCATCCGTGGCCAGAGCCTTCGGATCCGGTCTCCAACTGTAAAACAACGGGAGTTGGGTATTGAGGCGAGAGGCAAACAGGTCGATATGACACTGGCCTCAGCTCTGAAGAAGATAATGGAAAACGCAAGGGTGAAGCCTCCAGTCGCTGAAATCCTGAAGATGTCGAGAATGCCAATCCGCAATCTGATTGTTGCGGCCGGGAAGATACTCTGCAATAACAGTGATCTTCCTCTGCAGGCAATAGTGCCAAAAATCTTTGGCTATCTCCACCAGAACCCTGGACCGAGTGCCGCCCAGCTTGTTGACATAGCGAACTGCCGATACGTTGTCCATGCGGAGCAGTATGCAGCAAGTGGACTGATGGGGAGTAAAACATCTGATCGCGAAGGACCCAGCCAGAAGTTCGAGGCAATTGATGTGGAGAGACAACTCCTGTGGGGACCAACAACCCCCATCGAGACTGGACCGCATCGGGCTCCACAACCCCAGCGGCTGGCATCGGACTCTATCACAAGTTCCGGCGACGCCCCGAACAGGGCTCGACAATTCCAAGCCTCCATGTGATCCAACCACCATTGCATCTCCCACCTAACTTCCTCCGAAAGAGGAATCAGATCTGAATATCTGAGGTCTTTCTGGAAATGACGGATCTTCAAGCGCTGCATTGCTCTGTAATGTAGAGGACCCGGGAAGATCGCTTGAATGGAGGATGCCAACAGACCTACGACATGTGCTAACGATCTCAATGACACAGTCGGTTTGGAAATAATGGAAGTTAACTCCCTCTTGATATACCGAATCTTCTGGTTGGGTAAAAGAAGTTGGCAAGCAATGGAATCGATCTGAAAACCCAGAAAATCTATCATTTGTGTCGGAGTCAAAACAGATTTCTGAACGTTGACCAGAAAACCCAGAGATTGCAATAGATCGATGGACCATTCCAGATGAGTCAGGAGTTTGAGCGGACAGTCTGCCAAAACCAGAATGTCGTCCAAATAAATAATGAGACGCACTCCTCGAGCTCGAAGATGCTCCACTAACGGCCGTAGAAGCTTTGTGAAGCACCAGGGTGCTGACGAGAGGCCGAAGGGGAGAACCTGATACTCGTACCAAATCCCTTGCCAAAGGAATTGGAGGAACCAACGATGAGGGCCGAAGACTGGAATCGACAGATATGTGTCTTTGAGGTCCAGACGAACCATCCAATCCCCCTCCCGAAGGAGATCTCTCAACAGATGGATGCCCTCCAGCTTGAAATGCCTGTAAATGACTCCCCCGTTGAAGTCTTACTGATTGAGAACAAGGCGCGAACCGCCCCCTTTCTTCTCGACCAGAAACACTGTGCTGGCGAACCCCTGTGGATGACGGACCGTGAGAAGAATTGCCCCTTTTGTGAGGAGAACATCTATTTCCTGCGAAATGAAATCCCGATCTTGAAGGTAAAAACATAGGGGTTTGGGAGGGTGGACCTGATGCTGGGGCTGGTAAAACTCTATTTTGAAACCTTGAACAGTTTCCAGCACCCATGCATCCCTGGAGATCATACGCCAATTGTGGAGAAAAAAACGTATTCTGCCCCTCAAAACCACATTGTAAGCAGGAATCAGGCTCACCTGAAGTGTTGGAGTCCTGGTAATGGCCTTGTTGTCCTCCGGAATGTCCTTTTCCGTAATATCCTTTACCCTTGCGAGAGGGATAGAAATTCGATCTTGAAGAATAACCGGAGTCCTGACCTCCTCCTCGTTGAGATTGAGAACCTCTGTGGGACTGTTGTTGAGAACCTCGGCTGAACGAGCGTCCTCTATGTCGTCCGGCCTTGGCAAAAACCGGACGCATGGCTTGTCAATACCACTGAAAGCGGCCACAAACGTAGTTAGCTCTTTCAAGAATGGTTGTCCAAACTGTCGCATTCTAATCTAGGACCTTGATCGATACTGTGTCCTTATGCCTCTATACGGCTATAATCCCTTTGTACCCCTATATTGGCATAAGCGATCAAATGCAATATTCAGAAACTCGTCTCTGGCCTCACACGAACAGAGCTACATTTCAGAATCGCTCCCTCTGCAACTTCCTTTGCAGCTCATTAGTGCAAATGACACAGCAGAAGCTCCTATCTAAGATTCCTAGATTACACTCCGAGTTCTTCAACAAGATAAAACTCAGCAACCTGGGAAAGCCCCGCTTGCTATGTTTTGATTAGTAATAGAACTCTAATGAGCACTGAGAGACGATCACTTCCTAGTGACATCTTTATTGACGTCTTATGTCCAAAAACTTACGTCAACCCAGGCACCTTTCAGGTATAAATATTACCAACGTTGCCTTAACCCCTTAAGTGCTGCCTCGGTGCATTGGCCGACGGCAGCACTACCTCCCCAGTGCTGCGCACGACCATTGGACGTCCATTCAGCACTAGTTCCAATGGACAGCGCAGCACTGGGGAGGGATGTTTATGAGCATCTATGAGGTTAAGCAAACGCTGCTGCTGCCTCGCTGATGATACCATCGCTGACTATCGCTACGGCTATCGCTGCTAACGAGCGAACGATGGTGTGGTGCACATAGGAGCTGAACAGCTGTCCCCCTGCAAGAGCCCAGCAGACGCAAGCTGCCCGCGGACGTTGCCCCTCCTCCTCCTCTTTGACGCGCTGAGAGAGACGCTGTCTTTTCTCCTGCC
The DNA here is from genome assembly GCF_964263255.1 of Lissotriton vulgaris. Lineage (NCBI taxonomy): Eukaryota > Metazoa > Chordata > Amphibia > Caudata > Salamandridae > Lissotriton > Lissotriton vulgaris. Next base: position 21,206 of record NW_028246756.1, on the reverse strand, counting down.
GAGAAAATCCAGCTCCGGCGTTTCCAGCCTACTCTTGCGAGTGACTGGGATATCGAGTCCTGAGGGAGATACAAGACCTCCAACATTCTAATCCAGAGGTATGGTGTTGACTAAACCCTTAGAGAGAATTCTTGAAGCAAACCTTGGCAAAACCAACTTAACTAAAACTGCTACTTACTTACTCCCTTCCAAGTATTAGGCTTAGGTCAGGTACACTGGGGTAGGCGTAGTTAGAAGCACCAGTTGAGTACGTTAGCCTAATGTATATATGAATGTATATATGTTTTACTCATTTTAAACCATTGTATGGCTGAGAAACCATATCAATGCTTTTACAGTATTATTTCGCAATACTCATTTTACTGTACGCACTTTTTATAATAACAAGTCTTGCAATTGTGGCAATTCATTTCTCTTGTATGAGAAGAAAGACTGTTCAATAAATAATACCTTTTTATTGAAAACGTCCGTCTCTCTATTTTCTACATATTGTGAAAGTAATCTGCACAAAACTGACTGAGTAAAATAACTGTCTATTGTTTCACACGACTCTAGAGATTGACTCTTATTCTAAGGAGCAAAGTTGTCATGTTGCACGGATGTTGGAAAACTGAATCCCTTCTTGTCTGTACCAGGGAAGCTGATCACTTCCTATTCAGTCAAGAAAGTTTCCAGTGACCTCTGAGCTAGTTGGTAACAAACCCAATTAAGTTTAGCATAGTCAGTAGAAGCCTGGAAGATCCGCACTTCTACGTCGATACTACTGTTTATGTTATTCCAATGCGCAGGACCTTTTGGGAAAATAGGAACTACACTACATGGCGCCCAAACGTTTGGTAAGGCGATAAACTAACGCAAGACGTTAGAGTAACTCAGTCGTGCATTTTTCACACAGACCCCTTTCTCCCGTAAATACTCCAATAGACGTCTGGAGTGGGTGAAAGGTTAAAATCCGCCCGAACTCAGTAGGAAGAGATTCCTATGTAAAGCTCTGGTTTATTCAACGTTGAAGGATACAGTGTTCCAAAATATTGTGCACCTAATCTTTGTCTCCTTGGAGACCTGCTCTGCAAAACCTGCATTTCTAAAAATGTCAGTAGAAAACAACGGAACTGATGCCGCAGTAAATGCGACTCAGCAGGGTCCCGACGGGACTACTGAACCGGGTGCAATAATCATCCCGGCACATTTAAGAAAATCTATAACGTCAAAACTTATAGAAAATGGACTGATAACACAAGGTGGCACAGTCGTCTTCGTGATAGAGGCACACGAATATCGGCAGACAGAGGTATTCTATTCATGGATAAAATTTCCAGCGGCAAACGCCGCAACACATGAGTTCCACTATTATAAAATAGAGGATCCACCGGGAGAGTACGCTCCTTCCGAGGAGATTGAAATCCCATTAAAATTCCAAGAGCATCTGCTCTGGTTTAATGGCGCCCTAAAACACAATGATCATATTACCAGGCTCGGTCCACTAGATAGACCAGGAGCAACGTGGCCGGTTCTAGCCAGCTACACACCACATCCGGACATTGATAAAATGTCTAGAGAAGAACTTTTAGCACAGCTAAAAACATTAATTAAAATACATAGGCAATTAGTCCAATATGTAATGCGGACTGCTACAGTCCAATCAGCTGTTAATGTACCACAGCTGACCCCTCATCAGGGGCACACTAATAAAATACACCACAGAACATACAGTCATGTCTTGGTAAAACACCCATAAAACGGGAACAGATTCCTTTCTGGTTAGCGCAGAAAATTACTCAAATAGAGGCAGTATTTCCGAATACTACCCATATTGAGAAACACAGGATTCTGACCATCTGCCTTCTAATGGGGGTCGCACCACACGTGGAGGACTGTGACACTTGGGGTACAGTCTTTGCTTCCATTTACACAAAAACACATGGTGTTCCGTCTATGGCGGTAATACCAGAAGTGCTAAAACAGATTCAGAATGAATACGGTCCAGAACCTGCTTTAACTCTTGGTATGAAATTACTGAAAGACTTCAAGCAGGTCTCGGCTATATTACTAGCCAATATAAAAGGAGAAGCAGCATCTGCGGCCATCTGCGGCGATCCGCCAGACGTTTAAGGAAACAGATATAACAGATCAACCAATTGAGCTTGCCAGAATCATAGAAAAATGCTATGAAGAACTAGGTAGAGGCAGCTTGGGTGGAAAACCAGTAAAGCCCCAACTGCTCGAAAATCCTGAAAAATTATTTATTAAAAATAATTCAAACACTCAAAAAAAGAGCTGGGATGGAAATAAACAATCCACTCCCAAAGAAAAAGTTTTCCAGTCCAGAGGAAGGTCTCCTCGACGAAGAGAAAGAACTCAGACTCGAGAACACCAGTCTCCCCAGAGGGAGCCCTCTGAGAAAAGATATAACCTTAGAAATAGGGATAATTTGAAGAAGCCTGATAGATATCAAAGTATTGATACACGTCCCTCTCGATCTTTTTCACAGAAATCGGAAAGAAGAGGACGGTCAGACCCAGGAGAGCACACCAAGTCCAAAGACAAGGAACCTGCTCAGAGTAAAAAATATCAATTTCCAAAAAAGAAGGTAGCCAGTATTAGAGTAATCGAACATGCCGAGAATACTGAGGACACAGTTGAAAAACGGGGAGTGGGCACAGACAATGCTAGACAGTGCAGCAGAAATCAGTATAGCTCGCAAGATCCTGATGAGTCATCTGGAGACAGTGGACACGAATGAATACATTCACGTTGAAACTGCCGACACCAGAGTTAGCGAGCCCCATAAGATATACGAAATAACATTGCGTATAGAGGGTGATAAGACTAGGAAAATAAGGGGTCTATTTTGGGATAAACTCTCAAAAGGCTATGACATTCTGTTAGCTGAAAAAGATTGGCCCGCAGAGTTTGTCAGGGAGTGCCCTCGTGGCAAAGAAATGATTATGCCTGCCTTCTCGAATCACATTCCGATTCACAAAAAATATACTTATGCAAGGAAATGGGCAGTAGCCCAGGCACCGGCATTATATAAAAATCATGTAGGATGGGATGAGGACTCTCCTCCTCACAAAATCCAGTTAAAAAGTCAACCAACTGCACAAAAGCAGTATCCCATTAAGCAAGAAGCTAAAAAACAAGTCAGGGAGATTTTAGATCAACTTGAATACCAGGGGGTGATTGAAACATGCACCTCTCAAATGAACAATCCTTTGTTTCCTGTCTCCAAACCAGACAATTCATATTGTCTAGTTTTGGACTACAGACACCTTAATGCATGTTGCAAAACATTTGCAGTACAAAATTCGCATAGTGCTGCACTAATGAATAACATAGTTAGAAAAAAATATAAAACGACATTAGACATATCTAATGGTTTCTTTTGTCAAAACATTGCACCAGAAAGCAGATACTTGACCGCTTTCTCAGTAATGGGGTCTCAGAAAAATTTCTGTAGGCTCCCACAGGGATTCAAGAACAGCCCAGGACTATTCTCAGCTAGAGTAACAGAGTTACTACAAATATATGATGATGAGGCATTATCTTACGTAGATGATATCTATCTCACAGACGACGACTTGGAGACTCACTTGAAAAGAGTGAACACCATTATACTTGGGCTCGCAGCAGAGGGTTACAAATTCAACTTTAAAAAGTCCCGAATTGCCCATCTGACAGTATTATTTTTAGGATACGAATTATCAAGTGAAGGAAAAAGCCTAGCGGACAACTCCTTAGAGAAGTGCGCTGTACTCCAAGCTCCAAAAACGCTGAAGAACTTACAATCGATTCTAGGATTCCTGAATTTCGGTAGAACTTACATTCTTAATTATGCGGAGAGGGTTAAACCTCTCTACGAACTAATTAAACCTGATTTTAAACAAATCACCTGGACTCAAAAACACACAGAAATTTTGAAATCACTGCAAACAGACATGTTAGCAAAAACAAAATTAGATACACGTGATAATACACGAATCCTTGTAATCCGAGTCATCCCAGGAAGATACGGATTCACGTACCTAACCTCTAATGAGGGAGAAAAGGTACCAATTTCAATTAAATCTCACTTGTACACACAAGCAGAAAAAACATTCAGTCTCACAGAAAATACTGTGAAAGCAGTAGAAACTGCATTAGCGAATGAACGAGAACTAGCACATGGTAAAAGGATCAATATCCTCACAGCGGAATCCGCCTTCGAGGCGCTATTCAGCCCAGTAAACCTGCCTACAGTGTCACTAGATCCGAAATGGATACAGTATGTAGATTCTCTAGGAGCGGAAGATGTGAAATACTATTTCGCCCCGCAATTCAAAAAACTGAATGATTTAGAATATGAAGAAGAATATCCTCTGCCAATCGAACTTCTGCCTCTCCCACAATACGCCTGTATAATCTATACAGATAGATTTGTACAGCATTTCAACGTAGAGAACAAATCCTACGATGCAGCCTGTGCGATTGTTAAAGGTCATTGGCTGTGCGGTAAATTCAGACCGAAAATAACAAAAACTGAATCAGTGAAGTACTGTTCGGCTCAGAGAGCTGAAATCAGATGTTTAAAGATGGCGCTTGAAAATGCAGAACGTGAATTCCCGACACTAATCGTTTGCGATTCTCATTTTTGCGTCAACTCTTACAATAATAAGTTGCAGAGCTGGATTGAAAACGATTACAAAGATGACACGGGTGCCACAATAAAGCATAAAATGCTCTGGAAACAGGTAACTCTTTTACAGAAAGAACTACAAAAGACTCACGTGATACACACTCTGAGTCATCAATGTGATGGCGTTCACATTGCAGGGAATTCATTGGCTAACACAGCCACAGCGGAAGCAACTAAACCGGCTTCCGTAGCCACAAAAAAGCGTTCCGAAAAATACATAGACGGGGAAACTATGCTGGCAGTCAAAACGTCCGTAAAAGGCGACTGTGCAGCACTACCCGTGAACTATCCACTCAATTATGCATACGTAATCGATGCAAACTCCGTTCCTTTTGCTCGAATCCCTGGAGTGGGGGATAGGGTAATTCCAAACATGAACCGGAGAAAGTTATTAATAGCAGACGCACACATGGGTGAAGGTCCAAGGCACATACAGATGAGGGAATCTCTGAAAGAATTACAATCAGTGTACTGGTGGCCAGGAATGAGCCTACACCACTACAAATATGTAAAGAACTGCCCGGACTGCGACAGGGATCGCAGCAATGAGTCAAGCGCATTAATGCCATGGTAGGCATAATGCTGTCTACATGCCATCCTGCGTCCTATTAATCATTGAGGCTAAACACACTTAAAAAATGTGGCCCCAGCGCTCGGCTGACGCCAGAACGGTTATAAAAGATCTGCGAGTCTTTATCGGCACATACACAATTGCCATGTTCCATTCTGACCAGGGTCCTGCTTTTAGCTCTCGAGCTCATAAGGAGGCCATGGCCAGCATGGGAGTTGGGTTGCGGTATTCTTGTCCGTCACACCCCGAAGGGAACAGTGTGGTAGAAAGAAAAAACCGGGACATAAAGCAATCTATAACAGCGAAGGTATTAGGTTCGGGTGCTGGGTGGGTCAAACATTTAATAAGTGTCCAGTTAAGCCTAAATAACTTGCCAAGACATTCTCTAAAAGGTTTCAGCCCATACGAACTATTGTTCGGAACTAGAATGCAAATTCAGGACTTAGATAGTCAGGTATCAGTGGTTGATGATAAGAAAACAGACTTTGACATCAAAGACCGTTTGGCTGTTTTACAGGACTTGAATGAAACAAGAAAATCCTTAAGCAACATAAAGTTAAAGCAACAGCCAGCTACCACTGACGAGGCACCACCAGCCCCAGCCCCAGCAAGGCCTGTCTGGATTCCAAAGATTGGGGATCTAGTCAGAGAAAAAATAGCGGTGAAGAAGGAATTTGGGCCTTCTTACAGAAAAGCAGTACCTGTCTTAGCAATCAACGGAACAAGATCAGTAGTACTACCGCCCCTTGCTGGTAAAAAGGAGAACAGAGTTGTATCAATCGACCTGGTAAAACCACAAGCATGTGGCCTATAATCAACAGTAGGCCCAGTGGACTCCCAAGAAACAACAGAATACCCAAACTTGCAACAATTCAAGAGGTTCAAACTGAAAGACTAATCACATTCGATCTGCCTGCAGTGCACAGAGAGGGATTATGCAATAATGCCATGGAACTCGTGCCTCTTGAAACACAGATTGAAACAGTTCGTCAAGAAACACCAGTCTACAATGATCTGGCATCAGAATGTGCTACCGAAAGACAAATTCAAAGAACAATCCCAACAATTGACAGAACTGCCTCTGGCTACTTTATCAACTTCGATAACTTTTCCGAGGATCAAAGCAACCCCGAAGTGATGCCTGAAATAAAAAAGACCTTTAAAGAAAAAGCAACAGAACTCTTTCAACAAATCAAAGAAGTATATCTGGATGCACCATTGATTGAGCATTGGATTATTTCAGGGGTATTCATACTCCTGCTATGCCTAATTTTAGTTTTAATTTTAGGAAAGTTTATTACAATACAATGGACACAGCAAGTCAGAACATCAACTTAGTCCTCAAACCACACAGATCATCCCACGTGAAGAAAATAGAACTGTCAACAGTAAATGTCACAGCCATTCCAATACCCGGTGGGGTAGTATGGGAGAAAACTGAATATGAAATCTATGGTCCGGTCGAAATCCTGAAGTATCCTCATCAATTCAAGGTTTCCTTAAGTGACTTTGTAAAACCTAGTACATTCTCTGATGATTGGGACTTTGAAAGTATTAATAACATGATGTCTGATTTAGTAATGTCAGCTAGATTCACAGAACATGATTATTTACAAGGTTTGTCTAGTTATGAACAGATGTTCTGCTTCACAGACTATGGTGATCATTATTTGCATAAATCTGCACAGCTTAGAAATGTTTTTAAGTATAACCAATGGGAACATTGTGCTACACCACCTAAAAGCAGTTCTAAAACATTCTTTGAGAAATTCAAGTACTTCTCAGGGTTTAACACCAGTGATGCAGAAACGTTTTATTACAAACTGTTAGATAAAGCAGGATTGAAAACAATGCTGACAAATACTAAATTGATATATTCAGAAGCATTTTATGAAAAAATGATGACATTTGGTTTTGATTATTGGAAAAATAACATTGAAACAAAAACAATCTGGGGTACAAAAGATTGGCAGGTACAAGGCCTAGAAGCACTATTTCGAGCCTGCATGATCCCAGAACAAATAATGTTTTTAAATGACACAATCCAACAAACAACCTGTCTTGGCCTAGCTAAGATCAAAGACCTTAACAAACCGTCTATTCCAAAGCCAATACCTGATAATACAACAACAGATATTGAGATAGACGTATCTAAAATTTTACATTTAAACAGAACACATCCTGATTGGAAAAAGTGGTTAATCTGGCCTACTGACACAAACAACTGTCAATATAGATTCCTGAATAGAACACAGGGATTAAAAATGACCAGACAAGACCCTAGATACTCCCGGGGACAACATCCAGGGATAGTAACAACATACAGTGTAGGGAAACTCTGCCTCGAATGGCTAGGATCATCCACACTGGCAGAAATTAAGCAACACTTATCTTTACTTAAAGATGGTGCTGATTTGCGCGATGTTATTATGGGACCACGCAAACAGCGTCAAAAACGCTTCATAGCGGCCAGCATCTATGCTGCATACAACGAGGCTTGGAAAGTCACACAAATTGAAACAGCTGAAAAAATACGAGAAATTGATCGTATTAATTTGGAAAAATCACTTTCTGTAGTGGACAATGGGTTAATGACACTGTCCTCAAGAATATATTCACGGGACAGTATTGTATCATCTGCCGTAGATATAATAGACAGAGACTTGCTAATGTTACAGCATGGCCAGTCGCAATTACGTTCTATTGTACAGTTAGGCTGGACGCTGCAAAATCTTCGTTCAGGCTATGTGCCTTGGCGTTTAATCAACACAACGTCATTGTTTTCCATCTTTAACCTTACTGATAAACAAATCAGCTTGGCACAAAAAGGAGCAGACTATACAATCCTGAGAATCGAAAAACTTGAGAGATTACCTTTGACAATGTCAGAAAGCCCTGTCATTGAATGGATAATACACGGGATTATCACAATTCTGATAACAACTTTCCGATTAAAAAATTGCCTTGAATACATACCTACTGGCCAGTATGAACGATATGGTAAAGGATACATTAAGTCAGCATGGAAATTACCATACACACACACATGCTATAGTGACAGCAACAAAAATGTATTTCTTAGTGGTGAAAACTGTAAACGTTCACTAAGCAGTATACTTTTTTGCCAGGGTATTAATTTACACGGAGCCTGTGAAGGAAATTCTAACAACCTTTCATGCCACCAACTTGTCACACCTGCAACGCAGATAGAGTCTTTCTTTATGCAACTCGCAAATGGGAGTTACATTCTAATAACGGATCACAGCTGTTGTGGCCTTTTGCCAGGAAAAGCCTATCTCGTAAGCGTAACTTCCATGGTCAAATGCTGTATGCAAGCATTGTTTCCAAACAGCCCAGGAGACACTGAGACTCCCATCTGGCCTCGTTTGAATTTCTCTTCTATACGAATTGATACTTTAAGCAAAATGAAGTCTGTGCTTTTGCAGACAACAGTGCCCATCACGTCATCAAAAGAGACGTATGAACTCCAAGTTGCAAGGACAGCATCAGAGATTCATGACCTTTTATCAACAAATTGCCCTGTGCATTTCACAGAAATGCTTAGCCAACTCCTTAACATATCTAGTGCCACAGGCATCCCAGGCATATTTAAGACAATTTTTACGGGACTGCTAACACCATTCGAAGCAATTCTGGGAATCATTCCTAATTTTGTCCATTCAGTCTTTGGCGGCATACCCCTATTTTTGGGACTTGAGCAGGCATTTTATTTTTGAACCTCCTGCTCCGATATGGCAAGCCAAAGCTCAGACATGACTCCTACGAGGATGGAAGAAACAATCCTAGCAATAAGCTACCGGGACAGAATAACTAGAGTCCTTGGATTGGCCAGGCTGAGAGATCTAAACATGACCTGGTTCCTTTCATTCAGACCTATATGGCACACCTGCATCTTACCTGTGCTACGATGTATGCTAGGCGGAGATGAATGCGTGTTGGACACCTGTCTTGCACTTCCATCAGCAGTACCAATGGATATCGATACTTTGCTCAATCCTGTAACGGCTCACACATTGTGTTGTCCCCAGCGGCTACCAATCCTGATGACGGCATTCGTTGAAACTCCTGTACTACGACTAGGTGGTAACAGTGGAGCGAGTGACAAAAGCAACATCACCCAGGTACGACCTTCTGTGAGCATTGCTGATCCAGACTTTGATGATAGCAATCATTCTCACACCTGCCAAGTTACAGCACTATCGAACTTGGTCGAACTGTCACCTGATTTTGTAGACCAATTTTTTGAGAGCCTGTCTGATATGATGTTCTCCCCTGAACAGAAACAATAACTTTTGGAAAGCATTCCGACACACAGCGTTCCCATGAACTCTGAATTCGGCCTTCTGTTTTGATCAACAAAAACTGCTGAAAAGCGTTGGAACTCTATTCCCCCGTTCAACAAGAATTCTTTTGAATTGAACACTTTTTAAAATATATTCACCTTTTTCTGGCACGAAAATTCTTTGCTTAAAGTAGACCTATTCATAAAGAACAGAAGCTTCTACTTCTATTTTTAGATAAATCTAGAGACATAATAACTTTACACCAGCCTCTAGCACATTTTACGGCAATGCATTTATATGTGATGAAATTATCTCGCCTTTTCTTTTCTGTATTAAGAGATATTTCATGTGTAATTTTTCGCAAAATCGTTCATTGATTACATATGCTATAATTTTGAATGATTTCTATGCTTAAAGACGTACAGTACCAAAATTGCCACGTATTTCAGATACGCCATTTCAAATGCATATATGTATTTTGGGGTGGGTAATGTTACACATGCATCTTTTGCTATAGTTTTAGTAAATTGATGGACATAAATTCGTGGAGTGGGTGTCGCGTTCTAATCTAGGGCCCTGATCGATACTGTGACCTTATGCCTCTATACGGCTATATATCCCTTTGTACCCCTATATTGGCATAACCGATCAAATGCAATATTCAGAAACTCGTCTCTGGCCTCACACGAACAGAGCCACATTTCAAAATCGCTTCCTCTGCAACTTCCTTTCAGCTCATTAGTGCAAATGACACAGCAGAAGCTATTATCTACGATTCCTAGATTACACTCCGAGTTCTTCAACAAGATAAAACTCAGCAACCTGGGAAAGCCCCGATTGCTATGTTTTGATTAGTAATAGAACTCTAATGAGCACTGAGAGACGATCACTTCCTAGTGACATCTTTATTGACGTCTTATGTCCAAAAACTTACGTCAACCCAGGCACCTTTCAGGTATAAATATTACCAACGTTGCCTTAAGCAAACGCTGCTGCTGCCTCGCTGATGATACCATCGCTGACTATCGCTACGGCTATCGCTGCTCACGAGCGAACAATGGTGTGGTACACATAGGAGCTGAACAGCTGTCCCCCTGCAAGAGCCCAGCAGATGCAAGCTGCCCGCGGACCCTGCCCCTCCTCCTCCTCTTTGACGCGCTGAGAGAGACGCTGTCTTTTCTCCTGCCGAGAAAATCCAGCTCCGGCGTTTGCAGCCTACTCTTGCGAGTGACTGGGACATCGAGTCCTGAGGGAGATACAAGACCTCCAACATTCTATTCCAGAGGTATGGTGTTGACTAAACCCTTAGAGAGAATTCTTGAAGCAAACCTTGGCAAAACCAACTTAACTAAAACTGCTACTTACTTACTCCCTTCCAAGTATTAGGCTTAGGTCAGGTACACTGGGGTAGGCGTAGTTAGAAGCACCAGTTGAGTACGTTAGCCTAATGTATATATGAATGTATATATGTTTTATTCATTTTAAACCATTGTATGGCTAAGAAACCATATCAATGCTTTTACAGTATTATTTCGCAATACTCATTTTACTGTACGCACTTTTTATAATAACAAGTCTTGCAATTGTGGCAATTCATTTCTCTTGTATGAGAAGAAAGACTGTTCAATAAATTATACCTTTTTATTGAAAACGCCCGTCTCTCTATTCTCTACATATTGTGAAAGTAATCTGCACAAAACTGACTGAGTAAAATAACTGTCTATTGTTTCACACGACTCTAGAGATTGACTCTTATTCTAAGGAGCAAAGTTGTCATGTTGCACGGTTGTTGGAAAACTGAATTCCTTCTTGTCTGTACCAGGGAAGCTGATCACTTCCTATTCAGTCAAGAAAGTTTCCAGTGACCTCTGAGCTAGTTGGTAACAAACCCAATTAAGTTTAGCATAGTCCGTAGAGGCCTGGAAGATCCGCACTTTTACGTCGATACTACTGTTTATGTTATTCAAATGCGCAGGGCCTATTGGGAAAATAGGAACTACACTACAAAACAAGAGGCCCTGTGCTTCCGGACCCGATTCTGATGTCGAGAGCTCTGCCAATTTAGGATCAAGTTTTAACAGGATGGAACGACGCCTCTCGCAAGAAATCGCACAATTGCCGTTAACCAATTGGCAAATCGCCCTTTGTGCCCACTCAATTAACTCATCGGGATCCACTAAAGTGGCAGACTCCTTGGCCAGGAACCCAAGATCCAGTATTTTGGTCAGCGGACCCAACAAATCAAGCAACTTGTCTTGACATGAGCGCCAAAATCTGTCAAGCCCCTTTTTAGGGTCCTTTGAATATTTTTTCAGGTAGGTGACCATCGTTGGGTCAACCTCAGGTGTCACTGCCAAATGGTCAGCAAGATCCGGCCTAGGGCATTCTAAGCGAAGCCGGGCAGGAGCATCCCTGTCGAAAGGTTGACGTATGTGAGCCTGGACATATGCAGCCACCGCAGGGGAAGGCAACCAAGAAGAAGAATGAGGATGAACAATTTCTGAAGGTTCAAAGGTCAAGACAGGGGGATGTGTGGGAGCATCAACAAAATGCTCTTTGCACACCTTCTTTCTAGGTGGTGGATCCTCGTGATCCGAAGAAGCAGAGGAGTGAGTGTCCTCGGTGTCAGTATATTGAACAACGGATGACTTATGTGCAGTAGACTTGGAAGCATTCGCCACCAAGGTTTTAGCCAATTTCTGAAAATCTGATCTGTGGGGGTTTACAGGAGATTTTGAGGATTTCTTGGAGGCAGGCAACCAACCTTGTTGCTGAGCATATTGGGTTAAATGACGCTTCAGCAGGTTGATGGCACACACCAATGCCTTATTAACTGACTGCTGGACACCCTTGTCCAATTCTGTGACCAAATCATGTTCCAATGGGCCAGAATCGTCCTCCCCATAATAATAGTCATCATCCTCATAATCATACTCTTCCATGATACACAAAGTGTACAGTAATGTCCACAAGATGACTAAGAACTTCCAGGAATGCCAAAGGCACAATGCAAGGGGGAGCGTGAGAACCCCTCAGCAAGCCAGTAGCGCAGGAAGAAACCTGGCCACAAACAATTCAAATGTGGAGGCAGACGGCTTGCTGAAAAAACGACAGAAAACCACACTCGAGGCAAAGCCTATGCACACAAACACAGCCCAAGCACTTCTGTGAGCCAAGGCGTCACACAGGGTTAATTCTGTCAGGCAGTGGGGCCACGACGTCAGAGCCGACCTTCACTCAACCAGCGTAGTGAAGAGACACTACAAGAAGCCGGAAATAGCTGGCGCGCATGCGCGACACAGCCGCCACCAGAATAGTGTAGTAAGAGCTCGCGCACCCAGCGCGAGTTCCCGAAACCCCAAACTCCCGCTCCACTTGCAAAAAGAAGACCTCGGCAGAAAGTGCCCGGTCTATGGGAGGTGGACACACGCTCCCCGCAATGCGCGCATACAAACCGGCAGAAGAAACGCAGAACGGTAAAGCGTCACAAACATGCAACCGAAGCCGGAATGCGCCGCAAAGACGCGCCACACAGCGCGATGGAAGCAAAGCATCAAGCAATATCAAACACAACAACACAGCAAATACCAGCAAATACAGGTAAGAACCGGCTGCGGAGCAGCAAAGAAAGAGGAAGAAAGACTATCATTGGCACCTTTTATACTGACTACTCTATGGTTGTTACCCTGGTGGTTATGGGTAATGTAGTTTTTTTGGTTATTGTTTATTGGCTGCTGAGCTTTCTATAAAGAAATGAGAAAAGCATAATCGGAGCCTCCTGTCCTGACATAGAATTAGCCTGATTAAATCCCTATAAGGGTTGAAGCGCATTGGCTGGGTCTGCCAAAAAGATGTTTGGAAACTGAAATAATAAAAAAATGTGTATGAAAAAGTGCAAGCGTCTGGAGATTGATTGAAAAAAAGAAATGAAAGACTTTACACAAAAACACTTGGATCAAAAGTGATTAAAGCTATCCATAATAGAAGCCTGGATATTTTTGATTAATAAATGGATAAGATGTTGCCCTCTTATTCAAAAACAATTAAGGTCACCCACATAATAATGTTTTGTGGAATACTGCATAATACTGTGATATGGAAAGGAAACCCCTTCGAGAAGGAATTGTGAGTTGATGAGAACACAACGTACAAAGTAGCACATTAATGAAGAAGTCGACACTGACAGTAAATGAATGCACAATGATGTTGTCATAAAAATGTCTTTTTAGTTTTCCTGGGGCATATTATCAAGGGGGTTTATCTCCGCTTTTTTGGCTTTAAAAGCCAAGAAAGCGGAGATAAAATGATCTCCCTATTACCTAGCTGTCGCTAACACCAGTTACCGACAGCTAATAGGAGATAGCGACCATCTTGGGCCCCACTTTGCATGTCAGTGATATTTATCACTAATGACATGCAAAGTGGGCGTGCCAAGATGTTAGCGACTGGAAACAGTCGCTAACATCGCTATCTCCTATTACCAACTTTTGGAGATATTTGCGCTAAGCGCGAATATCTCCAAAAGCTAACACCTGCCCTGAGCAGTTTTTAGCCATGTTATCCAATGGGAGGTGGATAACATGGCTAAGAGCATTAGCTCGGTAATGCATGAATATCGCTGACTTTTCAGCGATATTCATGCATTGCGGTCGATTTTTGTCGCATTTGCGATAAACCTTGGTAATACCAAGGTTTATTTGCGATAAAAATCACCGCAGCTTAGCGGTAAATTTTTGTCTCTAACGAAGAAATAGCGATAATTATCGCTATTGCTTGGTAATATGCCCCCATATTCCCAATGAACACAAAGGAAAAATTTTGTATATGCGCTTCTATTATCAATGTTTTCCAAAGCATTCGTTAATTTGCTTGCTAGTTCTGGCCAGTACTTGTTTACATATAGTTAAAGGAAGATTGACCTTTAATATCAGCTTCAAGAGTTTTTTAAGGTCATGAAAAATAACATTAATAAGATACTGTTATCTTCTACACTGCCACGTACCAGAAAGAGCTGTTCTAAGTCAAAGGACTATCAAACAACCGACCAGAAACTGAAACAGAATTGTTGAAATTAAATTAAAACAAATAAATACGGTAGCAATGGGGTGTCGAAAACCACCTGTAGGGAGCTTCACATTGTGCTGCTGCACACTGAATACCACAAACACACATCCGTTTACATACTGCCCATGCGATTTATTTAATATGTGGGCTGTAAGGAGCCTGTTCCTTGAATTATAAACTCCAGACCAGTCCTCAGAGGTAAACAGATTACCTGTATGGCATCTTGGAATCAGCCTGGGAAGCGTGGCTCGATCAGTAGTGCTGTAGTAAAGGGGGAAATGACATATGTGCAATTACCACTTTTTATTACAATTTTGTAGACAAAACAAATACAAACTACCAATGTGCATTTTTAGGAGGTAAAGATTTAATGTAAATTAAGAAGAAAAATTCACCAAAATCTAAACAATAACTAGTATGCCTCAATGAAAATAAAGGGTGCATCAAGCCAATTTCCAAAAGGAAAAGGTAACTTAATAACAAACAACAATCTGAAATAAGAGGAATTAGTGACAAATCGGCTTTCAGTCCAACAGATGAAAAAGTGAACCTCACATGGAGAAGTATAAAGGATGCTGATAGGTGGTGTTAGGTCAAATCAGTTTTAGGTGCCATAGGGGTGTGTTGTGTTCAGCTCACTTCACCGGTCTGAAACAGAAATTCCACACTGGAAGGGCATCTCAACTTCAAGGAAAGGATCCTCAGGCCAGGTTTTCCATGCACTGGCCAATTACCAGGCAGTTGTAAGGGTTCCTCCACATCTTTTAGGTTGCTCTCCAGCACCCACAGGTCAGCAAGAAAGGAGCCTGATTGGATAAGCTTTGAAGCACCAGGCAGGATAAAGCTACACTCCACGTTTGACAGTTGTCCATTGCTACTACTGTCCCTGTGCTGCACACTTCTCAGGTCCTCAATTACAGTGGAACTTTCCATGGCACAGGACCTGACTGGTGGTGTTGCACAGCTGCCTGTGGGAAGAACTACAATGCAGCAGCAACAAAAGTGAGCTTGGTCCATCATGTACTGCTCAGGATATGCAGCCTGTGGCAGCCTTTATCATGCAACCTTTATCACTCACATAAGTACAACACAGGTATGCACCACCCAGGTTTATTTTGGGTACTCTGCAAATATATAGATAGATACAGTATACTAAATAAGTAACTGAAGGTAATTTCAGACATAAACATATTACATTTGAAGTAAATGAAAATCAATGTTGATAATGTAATTTATCAAAATTGAATATTAAATACAAATTAATAATTAAATTGCGTTTCAGGAGCTGAAGATCTTAAAAATGTCTCTCCAGCCCATAAATCTTAAGACTAGGAATTAAAAAGAAAAGCACCCTTGTGCCATGTTAAGGTATCTCTGATGGAAAGAGAAGTAGGGAAGTGACTGGGAGTGTAATGCAGCAACACATTCCTCCTGACTGCCATCCTTCCTTCTGTGCTGCTGCCAGAGAAGAACAAACATTGTAATTATCTGGGGGACATATAGCATGGCATGTTACATTTAAAGGTCATGCTCTGTTGTAAAACAACAGCTTGACTTGATAAAGAGCCGTGTCTAATTCAGTTTGATTAACAAATGATCACATCTGGTTGGAGGGTAAGCCCTCTTTCTGTGGAAGCACACAACGTCTGTCCAATCAAAACATGTATTTCTGTCTACCACCATGTGGGTGTGGCCAAAGCTTCTCTATGTAGCACTCCTGAAAGTTCTTTTGAGATTGATCACATAAGGACTTGGGACAGATACACTGTCAAGTCAGATCTAACAAGGACTGTTTGGGGTCCCTGCCTGTTCCCTAGGAGAGAAATAAGACATATTCGGCCACATGCATCAAGGTATTTAGGAATCGCAAACGGTGCGATTCGGTAAAATCGGCCGTTTGCGATTCCTAAATATCTTTTTAGTATGCATCAATCGTTTTTGGCAAAATCGCTATTTTTAGCGATTTCCAAAAATGCGATTGCTTCTAAGGAATCGCAAATTTGCGATTCCTTAAAAGCAATGCATGATTGTTTTTAAAATTGCGAATTCGCAATTAGGGGGGCCAAATTACCACGAGGGTGAACCTCGTGGTAATTTGCGAAAAAGATTTAAAATGCTCAAATTAGCATTTTAAACACTGTCATGTTACAGACACACATGTCCTTAGGACATGTGTGTGTGAAACATCCACTGTAAAATACATTTCAGGAGTGCAGGGGGGGGTCCTTGGGACCCCCCCCTGCACCCATGGAATGCATTAACAATTTGCAAATTCTAATTTGCGATTTCGCGATTCCCATTGATTCCTATGGGCCTTTTGGCCCATAGGAATCAATGGGAAATGCGAAATCGCAAATTAGAATTCGCATAATATTTGCGATTCGGTAAAAATTGCGATTTTTACCGAATCGCAAATATTATGCGAATAAATTGTTGCATCCCGTTTTGCGATTCCTTATTTGCGATTCCCTAATTTTCGCAAATAAGGAATCGCAAAACCTTACATTGATGCATGTGGGGGTAAGTGCACCCTGTGAGGAAAGGGAAGAGTACACATAACATGTAGGACGAACGTGAGCTCTGCTTCCCATTTATGTGTGGACAGAGATGTTGTGGATCTTGCCACCCAGCGCTTGTTGCTTCCTGTGCTTTTCCATTAAAGCATGAAGGTTGCATATCTCTTCAAGACTGCACCTCCCTATTGTTACTCAGACTATACCTCAATAACTGAGGATAATGGGCGGCTGAGTGTCGAAGTGACCAGGTCACTGCAACAACAGTGTCCAGGAATACCATTCTCCAGTCACCAGTTGAGGACTCTAGTCTACTGGCCGAACCCTGTATTCACACCAATGGTTCATTTGTGGAAAAATGTGCTAGGGCTCTTGTCTGGAGGCAGCTTGCACCAGCCCATTTCTCCTGCTAGCCCCGTCTAAAACAGAACCAACTACCAAGCATGAAATCGGGAAGAGGCTGTGGCGTAATGGCCAGATCCGCCGACTTTGGAGCTGGGGAACCAGGTTCGAGTCTCGGCATGGGCTCATCATTCTGTGGTCCTGGGAAAATCATTTCATCTCCCTTTGCCTACCATAAATGAATATAAATGTGTCCTTAACTGGTGTTTATGAAAAGTGCCAGTGTTGATGATTAAGTGCCAGTGCTGAGCACCAGAAACCACCGACTCAAATTAAGCACATTTCATCCAACTAAAACTACACATTTTTGGCAGAACTGAGGGACATATTACAAACAACTAGCGATAATTATCGCTATGTTGGTTTAGCAGCGATATTTTTATCGCCGAGCTGCGGCGATTTTTATCACTTAGGAACCTTGCTATTATCAAGGTTTATCTCCTAAGCGATAAAAATTGGCCGAAATGCATGAATATCGCTGAAAAGTCTGCGATATTCATGCATTACCGAGCTAATGCTCTTAGCCATGGTATCCACCTACCATTGGATAACATGGCTAAGAACAGCTCTGGGCAGTTGTTAGCTTTTGGAGATATTCGTGCTTAGCGCGAATATCTCTAAAAGTTGGTAATAGGAGATAGCGATTGTTAGCGACTGTTTCCAGGCGCTAACATCTTGGCACGCCCACTTTGCATGTCATTAGTGATAAATATCACTGACATGCAAAGTGGGGCCCAAGATGGTCGCTATCTCCTACTAGCTGTCGCTAACTTGTGTTAGCGACAGCTAGGTAATAGGGAGATAATTTTATCTCAGCTTTCTTGGCTTTTAAAGCCAATAAAGCAGAGATAAACCCCCTTGATAATATGCCCCTGAAACTCTTGCGAAGTAAACCAGACACAGAAGCCCTGTCCTGCATATTTGTGCTAGAACTTTACAGATGCCTTAGAAATGCACATTTCGCCCTGCTTACGTAGAACAGCCAGATTGCCACTATCACATTATGTTGAATGCCGTTTACTGCAAGGCTAAAGAAACATGATTTTGCTATGCCTTATACTTTGCATTAAAGTTGTATTACTGTCTGGACATTAAATGTATTTCAAAATACTCAAGTGTTACCAGTATTTGCATTCCTACTGCCCACCACCCTGAAGAGTAAGGTTTGTCTGATTGCCATGACTACCACCTGAGACTTGTGATCCACATGTGAGGGTCTCGGCATTCAGTGAGTATTACAAGGATTACCCAGTCGGGCATGTTTCCTAGGACAAGTAGGACTCGCCTGACGCTTCCCATCATAGCTGCATAAGGACGCGGCACCTTTCATCTGATAGGTTTGTTATCGGTTGTTCTCCTTTGTAAACTGCATCTCATTTTCTAAACATACAATGCCCTTCAAGGGTAAGCCTAGGCTGTTTAACCGTCATACGTCCTGCAAGTCAAAGCCTAAAACTGTTCCTGGAACAGAAGTCACATTTTTTTTTACCGATGAATTGCCCCAGAGGTCCCTTTGCCTGAACAAACTGGCCTGACCGTAACTTGCATCTTGCAAAAACTATGGGGCATATTAGCAAGAAACTCGTTAAAATTATCACTTTTTTAACGCCGATAATGGGCTTGCTTATAGGCGTTATAGAATTCCAATAGAAGCCCAGGTTAGATGTGTAGGACATCTAACCTGGGCTTCTATGGGAATTCTATAACGCATATTAGCAAGTCCATTATCGCGGTTTTAGCAACAGTTTCCTGCCGCTAAAACTGAGATAATTTTAACGAGCTTCTTGCTACTATGCCCCAAGGTGACGCGAAATTCTGTTATTTCCGCGATATTGTATTGTATTGTAATTGTGGAGCATATTATCAAGAAACAGCGTTAACATTATCGCTGCTTTAGCGGCAGAAACCTGCCGCTAATGTGGCGATAATGGGCTTCAAAATACGCCATTGTGAATTCCCATAGAAGCCCATGTTCTGGTGTGAACATGGGCTTCTATGGGAATTCTCTACGGAGTATTATCAATATCAAGCTCATTATCGCCGCTTTAGCGGCAGTTTTCTGCTGTTAAATCTGCGATAATGTTAACGCCGCGCTTGATAATATGCTGCTGCATTTACATCGCGAAACAACCTGCGTCGTTGTTTCGCTTAAATATTTCACTGTAACATGTATAGCTCCGTTACAAGTGGCAAACTGGTGACCGCATGCTTAGACAATAATGTCTTACATTCAAAGATGCCAATAAATAACCAATTGAGTGCGCTTCAGAGAAGTAGCAAAAACCTTAACAGCTCTCCATTGCTGCCATCTTGTGGCAAGTAGAGAGACCAGCATGTGACGGTGAGAATGCAGTTCTTACTGAGAACCTTTCGGCCAATAATGTACTTCATTTGTATAAGCCGAGAGTCACAGCTCCTTCGTGGATGAACAGCAAAAAAGAAAATTACAACAATAAATCCGTAGTCTCTTAACTGCTCTAAATCTATTTCATTGGAAAGATTGAGCATGCCGAAAACATTGTTGTGCGGAGAAGACAAACTAAAGCTTTCCCTTTGCAAATTCTGATACCCGTATTGGCTTTTGACGCCACCCACTTCACTTTCTTTTTAAGCAGGAAAGATATTTCTTAGGGTGGTACCTTATTTGTAGATGCAACTGCGGAAAGTTACGGAATAGCAAGTGGTCCTCTGATTAACCTCACGTGATCAAAACAGTGGTCGAAGTGCATTAAAAACTAACATTGGCAAACCCAATGATTAGGACCATTAGTGTGTTGGGTTATCAGACCTTCAAATGGTTTTTACCAGATGTCACTACACTGCCTGTTGGATAAAAAGAATGACATGAATAATAAAGAGGGCTTGTGAAGGAGCCTGGGTATACAAAGGTCAAATGCTTGGTTTTCACGAGTCATTGTATTTTTGGATGTAAACATGGACCGAATTTACATACATAGGACTAATTAGCCCCGTGATTCTCATCCGTGCATTGCGGAATAAAAAATAAAGTTAGGTAGCTGTAGATGGCATTACAACTAGGGCTCCCGGTTTAATGGTATTTATTTTTTAAAAAGAAGATGTGGAATCAGCACCCATCAGAAAGTATCATCCAAAATGTCTGTGATTCGTCAACAAGGATTAAAGTTGTTTCCAAATGAACAGATCCGTACTTGAGTGTGGTTTGTTCTCAGTTCTTAATTCAATATTCAACAATAGATAAAATGTTCCACTATTACAGCCAATTTGTCTCTATTTTTAGCCAACGCGTTTCGTCTCATGAAAGAGACTTCTTCAGGGCTCATAGGAGTATTCTAAAGAGATGTAGTGTGAAATGGAAGATTCCTCAGTTCCAGTATAGTTTTAGAGAATCTATCAATTCAGATTTATATCCTGAAGAGACAATGAGGCATGGTAGCCAGCGAAAAGTCAGTCAACCGACGTGAAACTTCTGGTGCTCAGCACCGGTGAGACCCGGCCCACTTAAAGCCCTGGTCTTAGGCACGTGACCATTCAGGCTAAGGTGATGTTTGCTAAATGCCAATTCAGGGGATGAGGTAGAGAGCAAACTAGTGGAATCGTTGTCTTTAAAAGGCATGAGTAACAGTGCGTGACAGGCACAGCTCAGGGTTCATTGTAGCAGCAGCACTGTCTGATGCCCCCCCCCCCCATCCCATCCC
>NW_028246754.1:0-81498 GCF_964263255.1 Lissotriton vulgaris | reverse complement strand
AGTGGTGAACTAGTATAATGAAAATATGAAAGTAAGTAGGCATGGGCGGAAAATCCGTTCCGCTCGCGGATTTTGCGGATTTTCGGGAAATCCGCAATCCGCGAGATTTGCGAATCTCCCGCAAAATCCGCAAATCCGCGAGCAGCGGATTTTGCTCGCACTGCTCGCACTGTTCGCGTGAGTTCGCGTGAGTTCGCGCCCCGCGAATAAGTGCAAAATTGCAGAAATACGATCTTAGCAAAACTGAAAGTAACTACTTACCAGGTTCAAAAGTTCAGGCTCATCATTAGTAGCCATTTCCTGTAGTGCTTCCTGAGGGGCCCCTCCAGAGTTCAGTTGCCAGTTGAAACTATTATGTGACCCTGCTCTGAACCTCAGAATAGTTACACATATGCCACAAAGGTCCTGAATTACAGCTAAGGGAGACAAGCAGGAGCCAGGCTGGAAGTTAAAATCCATTAATCAGCCCCTAATTCATTATTGTCAGTTGGGGCAGGGCAGGTGTTGTAACTAATTTTGCAACAATGAAAGCACTTAGCAAGTGCAAAAGATCACTAATCAGGGCGCACTAAGGAAGCAGGTGCCAGCTAAAAAAATATTCTGTGACACATTAATCAGCCCCAAATTAATTCAGGTCACTTGAGGCAGAGAAGGTGTGCTTTGCTTTGCCGAAAATAATGTACACTGGACAACCAGAGGGTGTGGTGATGAAACAGAGGGTGGCATGGGTGGGCCAGAGGGTGGCATGAGTAGTCAGAGAGTGGCAGTGGTGACAGAGAGTGGCAGTGATGAAGAAGAGTGTCCCAAACAGGCTGGACACGTAGAAACAACAAGTTCGCGAAACTTGCGACCCGACAGGTAAGTTCGCAATTTGCGAAAGTGTACAAAACCCTCGCGAACTGGCAGAAACACGGGCGAACACAAACAAAAAAAAATCCGCAAATTCGCGGGAATTCGCGGATTTTGCGGATTGCAAATCCGCAAATCCGCAAAATTCGCGAACGCGAGATCCGCAAAATTCGCCCATGCTTAAAAGTAAGTTGAGTGGCGGATATGTTAGTCAGATTATTTGGATTGAGAAGGAGAGTGGAGGGATAGAGAAGGGAAAAAAGGTTTGCATTTATATAGCGCTTTCTACCCCTGATGGGGGGGATGAAGTGTTTTTTCAGTGAGTAGCACGCTACTCTGGAACCCACACAGTGTTAGTCGCGAATTAGTATAGTGAAATATGAAAGTAATTTGAGTGGTGGATATGTTAGTTGGTTATATTTATTGAGAAGGATAACGAAGGGGTAAAAGAGGTAAAAAGGTTTGAATTTATATAGCACTTGCTACCCGTTATGAGGTTTTAGAGTGCTTTTTCGGTGAGTAGCACGATACTCAAGAACCCATATAGGATTAGTGGTGAATTAGTATAGTGAAATATGAAATTAATTTGTGTGGTGGGCATGTTAATCTGTTATTTAGATTGAAAAGAATAGTGGAGGGATAGAAGGGAAGGATTTAGAATGTTGTATTTATTTATTTTTTGTTTGTTTTGGAGCTCATAGCAGTTGGAGGATGCTTGGGATGAGTAAAAGGGAGGTGGAGGGGGATGAGTAAATGGGAGCTGGAGAGGGAGAAGTTAGAGGGAGGGTTTAAAAAGGCTTGTTTTGGGGGATCGGAATACTAGAAAAAGGTATGAGATGATGCAGGAGGGGTGGAGTAGGGAAGAGTTTCAAAAGGGTTATTTTGGGGATCATAGTAGTGGTATGGGGTTTGGGATGAATAAGAGAGTGGAGGTTATAGTTATATTGATAGCGGTATAGGGTGAGAAATAGGCTAATGCATTGGAAAGAGTAGTAGAAAGAGATTTGCGATGAGTCAGAGAGTTGAGCTAGAGGATATATTGAGAGCGGTACAGGGTGAAAAATAGTGTAGTGCATTGGATATGCTGAATTAGAAGAAAAGTAATGAATAAGTAAAAGTAATAAATATATAGATCCAAAAGTAATAAAGATATAGATCCATAAGTACATTGAAGGTATACAGTTGCATAAAGGAAGTTAGTATATGTAGATTAAAGATGCATTAAATAAACTATGGCTTTCAAGTGTTGTCCTTTCAATTGATTTTATATGTATATATATATATATATAAAAATTCACTGAAAAAACCATAGGTTATAGACCATATATAGTTAGGAATTCGCATTTACAAAACCTTATTTTACTCACACAAAACCATTGAAATTCCATATATAGTTAGTTGCACTAACTATATATCGCGCACCCGCAATCCACTGCTGATGATGTCACATATTACATCATTCATGACATGGTCAGTGACATCACTGATGACATCACTGATGACATCTCAAATGACATCACTGATGACATCTCAAATGACATCACTGATGACATCACTGATGACATCTCATTTGACATTACTGATCACATCACTGATGATATCATTCATGTGATAATACGATGAACCTCTTCAGACTCTAATATAACCTTAGATACAATCAGTGTAAACAGACACTCACAGACTGTCACTCATCCATGGAGTTACTCACACACCTAGTCAGTCATGCAAAGAATCAATCACACCTCCATTTCCTCAACTATACAGTTATACAAACTTTACTTATTCAAACATATACTAACACATATTTACTCTCTTATACAATCCCTGATACAAGTTCACAATGATCCATACAGCCACTCACACATTCACTGGCTCTTATGCACAGTTATTTATATATGTCAACTCTCACATGTACTGTGTTTTACATATGTACTTACTTTGACATGTAGCACTGAGATATCCATTCACTCACCAATACACTCATGCACACAGTCAACCGCCCATACAGCTGTTTCCACATGCACTTTTGAAACCATACATCTAGTGAATCAACTGCTCATACATCTATGCACAGAGTCATACACCTCCCAGCCACCCACACACACACTCAGTCTCCCATACAAATACTTGGGCAACCAATCAATAACCCATATAGTTACTCACATAGCTACTTATCAACACATGCAACAGTTTACAGAACAACAGACATAATGATGCACAAATTAAGACAGTTTAGTCACTAACCCATGCACTCAGTGAGACACATTTAATCACTCACTCATACAGTCAGTCATGCACCTACTAAATCCTTCATCCAGACACTTATACATCCACTCATTCTTCAATATGTAAGACATATTTTAACTTTACAGAAACATACAGTCACTGGATGTTGTCATCAGTGATGTCATCAGTGATGTCATTTGAGATGTCATCAGTGATGTCATCAGTGATGTCACTGACCATGTCATGAATGATGTAATATGTGACATCATCAGCAGTGGATTGCGGGTGCGCGATATATAGTTAGTGCAACTAACTATATATGGAATTTCAATGGTTTTGTGTGAGTAAAATAAGGTTTTGTAAATGCGAATTCCTAACTATATATGGTCTATAACCTATGGTTTTTTCAGTGAATTTTCAAGGTTTTGTAAATGCTAATTCCTAACTATATATGGTCTATAACCTATGGTTTTTTCAGTGAATTTTCAAGGTTTTGTAAATGCTAATTCCTAACTATATATGGTCTATAACCTATGGTTTTTTCAGTGAATATATATATATACATACATATATAAACATATATCATCTGTATATCTATATAAATACAAACATAAATGCATGCATACATATACTTATATGCATACAGATGCATGTTATTTACATGAAAGTTGAAAAAACACTAATAAAAGCAACGCTAAAAAGCCACCTCATTACAAAAAGAATGGCTTTAACTTAAACGAGGGCGAGATCTATTGCATTTTCAATGCTTGTTTACTTTGGTTCCATCAAGAAGGCATTCAGATGTGTCACACATTTGCCATAAATTCTGAATGTTAGCACTCTAGTTGCACATTAGATCACTGTAGTAAAGCTACTGCTCACCAGGGACGTCTGCTGCTGGTATTCAAAGTGCATGTTTCAGTCTGCATGTCAGAATTTTTTTAATGAAATAGAAGAGGATTTGAGAAGTCACTCAAAATGATCCCTAATTTTTCTTTCTGAAGCACTAATCATACTTTCTATGGCAAAATTAACCCCCTCATGTTGTTCCTTTTTAAATTGAGTGTTTTCAGACTTACCACTTCATTCCAATCAAGATAGCTTCTGGTGTGCCATACTTTTGTCATAAGTAAGACTGTTAGCGCTCTAGTTGTTCTTTAGAACACTCTGGGACATTCTGTCATTGGGCTATACTTGGGGTACATCTGGGTGATATTTGGGCTACATTTAGGCTCTTTTGTCTCTGGTGGCCATCTTGGGAGACTGTATGTCAGAATTTTTTAATGAAATTGAAGAGGGTTTGAGAAGTCACTCAAAATGTGCCCTAATTTTTCTTTCTGCAGCACTAATCATAATTCATATGGCAAAATATACCCCCTCATTTTGTTCCTTTTTAAATTAAATGTTTTAAGAGTTACCACTTTATTCCAATCAAGATGGCTTCAGGTGTGCCATACCTTTGTATGAAGTAGGACTGTTAGCGCTCTAGTTGTTCTTTAGAACACTCTGGGACATTCTGTCATTGGGCTATACTTGGGCTACATCTGGGTGATATTTGGGCTACATTTGGGCTCGTTTGTCTCTGGTGGCCATTTTGGGAGACTGCATGTCAGAATTTTTTAATGAAATAGAAGAGGATTTGAAAAGTCACTCAAAATGTGCCCTAATTTTTCTTTCTGCAGCACTAATAATACCTTCTATTGCATAATATACCCCCTCATTTTGTTCCTTTTTAAATTAAATGTTTTAAGAGTTACCACTTTATTCCCATCACGATGGCTCCAGGTGTGCTATACCTTTGTAATAAGTAGGACTGTTAGCGCTCTAGTTGTTCTTTAGAACACTCTGGGACATTCTGTCATTGGGCTATACTTGGGCTACATCTGGGTGATATTTGGGCTACATTTGGGCTCTTTTGTCTCTGGTGGCCATTTTGGGAGACTGCATGTCAGAATGTTTTAATGAAATAGAAAAGGATTTGAGAAGTCACTCAAAATGTGCCCTAATTTTTCATTCTGCAGCACTAATCATACTTTCTATGGCAAAATATACCCCCTCATGTTGTTTCTTTTTAAATTAAATGTTTTAAGAGTTACCACTTTATTCCAATCAAGATGGCTTCAGGTGTGCCATACCTTTGTAATAAGTAGGACTGTTAGCGCTCTAGTTGTTCTTTAGAACACTCTGGGACATTCTGTCATTGGGCTATACTTGGGCTACATCTGGGTGATATTTGGGCTACATTTGGGCTCTTTTGTCTCTGGTGGCCATTTTGGGAGACTGCATGTCAGAATGTTTTAATGAAATAGAAAAGGATTTGAGAAGTCACTCAAAATGTGCCCTAATTTTTCATTCTGCAGCACTAATCATACTTTCTATGGCAAAATATACCCCCTCATGTTGTTTCTTTTTAAATTAAATGTTTTAAGAGTTACCACTTTATTCCAATCAAGATGGCTTCAGGTGTGCCATACCTTTGTAATAAGTAGGACTGTTAGCGCTCTAGTTGTTCTTTAGAACACTCTAGGAGGCTGCAGTAGAACACAAAGGAATCAACTGACAGTCTCTGTCCTTGTTGGATGTACATGTTTTACTGAGAATGTCAGACTTCATTTTCACATGACTGAGAAAGATAATGTGAATTTACAGAAAATATGCTTTCAGTTTAGCTTATAGATCCCCTTCCAAACCACTGTGGGAAAATCATGAGATATTAGTTTTCTTTCAAACAATATTCATGATATCACAGCAGAAGGTTTTTTCACATGGTAAAATCACCTTAGAACCCACCACAATTCCTAAAACGAGTATGGTACCATCAACAAATGATTTATAATGTAACTAAAGTCCTAAAACCCTCTATTAACTACAATGCTTTTTAATGAGGTGCTATCATGTATATTGGTCCCAAGATGGCTGCCAACACTTCTTGGATGAAGTGCTGACAGCCAATCAGATCAGATGTGTGGTTAGGCTCCGCCCAGATATATATCTTTTTTTTAACCTAAATTACTCAAAATCCACTGGAGCACATATATTGAGACCTAGCAAAGGCACATCGGGCTAACAGTCCCTACAATTTTGCCAAGTTTCGTGCAAATCCATTCAGCCATTCGAGCTAAAAGTGAGGCCAACCGCCCTATGGAAATTAACATGGGAAAAACGCGTATTGGGACCCCCCTTTTTTCTCGGCCCCCCCTTGATGAAACCCCCCCAAATTGTCAGGGGCTGCTCAGAAACAAAATGTTCCATTTTCCTGAAAATTTCAGCCAATTCCGTCCACAAACGCCAAAGTTATTAGATATAGAATTTTCAAAAATCCCATAGAGAAAAAATCCTAACTATATATACCTACTGGCGACCGCCAGTAGGTAATATATATATATATATATATATATATATATATATATATATATATATATATATATATATATATATATATATATATATATATATAGGTGGGTGTATGTTTGTAATTTGTGATGGTAGTATTATGAGGTGTTGCGTGATAGGTGGGTGTATGTTTGTAATTTGTGATGGTAGTATTATGAGGTGTTGCGCTTGAGAGATTTTGTTGTGCTGGTGTGAGTGATATGTTTTGTTTTTGAGGAGTAGTGAAAGAGGATGCTGATGTATTTGCTTTATGGGATGGATTTGTTAGTATAGTATTGTTTGTGAGTGAAAGCTGTAAGGTAGAGGGGCTGGTGATGTGTTTGTGAGTAGAGTGTATGTTGTGTGTATGAGAGGATGAGAGGATGAAGTAGAGTTGTGAGTGCTTGTCTTAGACTTGTTTGCTGCAAGAGGTAATATGTGTGGTGTAGTGGGGTTAGATGTTGTGTAGTTGTTTTATTGTGGTTAAAAGAAGAGGAGAGTGTAGGTCATAGAAATGATGGAAGGCTGAATATAGGGTTGTTAGTGACAAAAGGGATCTGTTGGGTATAATTAGAGCGGGGAGCGTGTGTCTGGTTAAGACATAGTTCAGTGTGGTGTGGAATTGGATTGTGTTAGTCATGAGTGTATTGGACATTGGTATAGGATAGAGTTTTGTATTGTTTGTAGGTGATTGTGCAAATGCGAGGTAGCTGGGATAGAGGGATGTATAAGTGTTGTTTGTGTGGTTTAGTACTGTGTGCTGGGACATTGAATTGTGCATAGGGTTATTTTGTAGTAAATGAGTGGAGTATATTTGGTGTGAGTGTGTTATTCTGGTTGTGAATGTTAATTGGCGAGGGTGGATGCTGGTTTATATGGAGTTTGGCGGCATTTCTGGCCCTTGTCCCGACCAGTCTCGAACAGGATCCAACAGGCACTCACCCCTGTCCTAGCTGCCCTTACCCCGACATCCAATAGAAAGCCTAACCTGCTGTCTCAGAGCATCCTCTGTTCACTCTCTGATATAGAATATCCCTGTTGCTAAGTACCTTTACGTCAAGTACTTTTTATGGAGGCCATGTCAAGTAGTAGGAATCATATTCAACAAATGGCCTACACACAGGAAATCACATTTGACACAAACATGAGGGAATTTACCTCAGTGAGTGCCACGCTACATGCACTCAAAAGTAAACTTGAAGATATGTCCACGGTCATTTAGGCCTTTCATACTTGCCTGTCCAGACAGAACAATGAGTAGAGCTACTGGAAACCTCCTTTGACAACTTACCAGATTGGGGTCAGGAAATTTGGAAGATACATGCCAAACTGATGGATTTGAAAGAAAAGCCCCCGCGGGACAATCTTTGACTATATGGCATACCAAAAGGACTAGTAAAAGATGATATGGAGAGTTTCGAACCTTTTGCTCCTCATGCTGAGAATAGAATTTCCTCCACCATTAGAATTCTAATGGGCCCACCGCATCCGACTGCATAACATGAATAAACAAGCCCCATCAAATTATCAGATGTTTTCTTCTCCAGTGGCAGAGCAGAAACAGAATTTTGATAGCAAAAAAGTACAGATCGTACATTAGGCACGGGGGGAGAGCTCCGCACTGCCCGCGGAGTGTGCACAGATTTGCCTACTTTGCGTTCCGCAGAAAATGCAGAGTAGGCAAATCTCCCCACACTCCGCAGTGGAGTGGAGTTAACCAGCCCCCGTCTCCACCCCCCTATTAAGAATGAATTAAAACTACATTAAAAGTGAAAGAATAAAGACTTACCTTGACTGTGGCATCGCCGGGCTGCCGTCCTCCTCTTCATCTCCGTCTCAGGGTAATCTGCACATGTGCGTGCACCCGCACTTGCACATTTCTCGTAAGAAATGTAGTTTTAATGGGGTTTTAATTCATTCTTAATGGGGAGGGGGTGGAGGCGGGTGTCGGAGCGGAGTTCCACAGAGTTTCTCCCCAACTCCGTGGACCTCCGTGTAGTCCCGCTCGGCCAGCTCCACCCAGGGTTACTATACATGTATGAAGGACTTCTCATCAGAGATTAATCTTTAACAGATAGCATTTCTGGCTCTGCGACCATGACTGCAGCAGAGAGACATTAATCTTGGACTTTCAGATCCAGCAATTATGCTCATTACAATGGAAGACAAAACATTAGAGTTCCCTGAACCAGATGACCGTAAACAGTTCATGAACATAGATGATATTCCGGATATAGACACACATTCTCCTACTGAAACTCAGGGAAAACACTCAAAAACACTAAAGTCCTGTCCACACGAACATCACCAGAAACAGACCATGCTGACACACAATTAATCCCTACGGAAGGATTGTCTCAAGTGCTGGCATCTCTGATGCATGAGAAGGGCAAATCCAGATTACCTCAAGGGGGACCATAAAAACACAAATCGACCCTTTGCCTCATAACTGCAATATTCACAAGTCTAAAACATTGTTACGCCTTTATTCTGTACTTGTTCTAATAGTCAAGGCTCCATTGCCCCTGTACAAGATACACGCATATCGCTAATTAAGTGCTTGAAAGGCACAGCGTGAATATCTGTGAGTGATTGATGTACCTTTATAGTGTAATAGCAGCCCGTCCCGACGTTGTCCGGGAGCAATTAGGCTTCAGGGCCCGCGCCCGCCCCGACGTTGTCCGTGGGTCCCCCGGAGCCTTCCTCCATATATTGCAGTATTATACCTCTATGTTTACTTTGCACGCTTTTGTAACCTGCCCACATAACTTTTTCCTCCTGTAATACACCGTTTGGCTCACTTTTTTAATGCTCCGTTTGCTTCCTTTTGCTACCTGCACACGTCACTTTTTCCTCCTATACCTCTATGTTTACTTTCTACGCTTTTGTAACCTGCACATGTAACTTTTTCCTCCTGTAATGCACTGTTTGCCTCACTTTTTTAATGCTCCGTTTGCTTCCTCTTGCTACCTGCACACATCACTTTTTCCTCCTATACCTCTATGTTTACTTTCTACGCTTTTGTAAACTGCACACGTAACTTTTTCCTCCTGTAATGCACCGTTTGGCTCACTTTTGTAATGCTCCCTTTGGTTCCTCTTGCTCACGATGTACGCTTTTGTAACCTGCACACGTAACTTTTTCCTCCTGTAATGCATCGTTTGGCTCACTTTTGTAATGCTCCGTTTGCTTCCTCTTGCTCACGATTTTCGTTTTTGCTTCATTTTTCCGCCGCTCACCGCTCCTAAATAAATAAATAAATAAATAACCTACCTCATCCGCCGCTCACCGCTCCTCCCCGCCTGTTCGCCGCTCCTCACCGCCTGTCCGCCGCTCCTCACCGCTCCTCCCCGCGCCATGTCCGCCGGTCCTCCTCGCGCTCCTGGACGCCGCTCCTCCCCGCGCTCCTCACGTCGGGCACGCACATCGCGGCCGACGCTTCTTCCAAGGAACTACTTTTTTTTCGGTACATTTTTTAAATAACGTATATTTATTAGGTTTATATAGCCTATGTCCATCTGCACACCCTGACGATTACAACGATGTATTGGGTGTGTGGATTGGCGCTGTGGTTCTCGAGTTTACCCGCCTCAAAGGTTCAAAGTTCTTCCTTTATAATAGTAGTATAGATTATCTTTCACACACAAGATTTTAATATGCGTATACACTCACAAGCCTCACATAGTTAGCTTAGAAAATTGAGACTTATGGAGGCTCCAAGATACAAATAGATCAATTTGGGCTATGTTGCTCTAAACCTATAAATTTAGAAGAGAGATCACATTAACCACTTCTGACTTAATGAACAAATACTGATTGAGTGTGGTGTCCCTCCTGCTAAAGCACCAGGGTCAGAGTTTAGCTCACTGGTGATATGTTTTTAAGATGCTTCTAGAACACAACCCAGAATTCGGTTTTCTAACCCCCTGCCTCCACCCCCACTCCCCGGCAAAAAGGATTTTGTTAATGTGTCAACTTGAGACAGAAAGCCAGTTGGACTGGAACCCCCTCCACCCCACAAACCACTGAGAAATATTTGAGTGGGATGTGTTTCAGGTAACGATCATTCCTATGAGAGATCCCAAGAATAGTTAGTGCAATGCAAACCCTCTTTCATTAAGGAAAGACATACCCAAGAACTTTAGGAAACACTAGATATATTTTATAGATGTATTACAAAATTAAAATCCTATTCTAGTGCACACAATATGAATAAGAATAAGAATTGTAACTTCAATGAAGATAAACAAAATGGTATCTGCAACATTTACAAAAATTGTGAAGTGCTTTATAATACTCTCACTCTCATTACTCTATTAAGCTATTGTTAGCACCAAAGAAGATAGCCTAATTTGAGTTTAAAAGAGATTGTTCATGTCCCCATACCTTTACATTCAAATAAAATAGCGATATCTGCTATTCTCATCTCAGATAAACTCAGCAAGAAAAAGCATAATCCCACCCACTAGCCTTCAGCAAAGCAGGTGATGCAATTGTGCATGGCCTCTATTTGTCACTTGCATTCACATCTATACTTTTAACATGTGTAACCTAAAAGGGGAATACCGACAAGAAAAAAACATAATACATATTCACAATACTGTTGAAGATGTGTTCCCAGCATTATCTTCCCTTATTGTTCGCCTCAATTTTGCAGCATTTTAATGATAAAAAAACTTTTTTGATTTATCACTGTGACCTATATGGGATATCTCCTCTGGTCCAGCCTTAAGCTGCTACCCTATTCCCTCACATCCTTGAGTTGATATCTCTACACACACTCGGTCCAACAGATGGTTGCGGCTAACGGGTGCAGCACCTACATTTTGGGATAACCCTATTAATCCCTTGGATTTTGGGAACAGCTCTAGACACAAGCATATACTGAAACTGAATATACATATTTACAATTCTACCTTTACACCTTTTCCTCCTTATTAGTCTGGTACTTTCGAGTGATATAATTAGTATTATACTGGTTGTTGGATCACATCACAGAATACTTAACCGCTCCAACCCTCTGAAGATTATATCATTAAATGTCATTTGGATCTCCCATTTTATAATTAGGAAAAAACTCTTATGCTATTTCAACTTAAAACATACAAATGTGGCATTTCTCCCACCGGCGGAAACAGAGAAATTAAAATAACAGTGGGTGAGAATGGCTCCTAGAAGCAGTCACATCAAATCTGATAGGGAGTCCCAGTCATGCCCCTCTCAAAAACCAGAGGAGTTGCCATACAGTTTAGGAAAATCATACACCATAAGCTGTTGAAAACCAACTCAGGTGATATATATTTAATAAAAGAAAACTCATGGGTGAGTTCCTTATTGTCTCAAAGTATGCAACCAATATGGAGAATGCATCCGTTCTTACAATTCCGCATTGCCTTCTAATTTAGTTCAGTTGTGATTCCTACTATAATTGGGCGGGAAATACAATATTGGGCCAGACTCTGTACCAGACAGAATTGTTCCACCAGACTGTAATAGAGGCCCAAGCATTGGTGAATGTTTGATTACTACTACGTATAACCAAAAAAGATTAGACTTTTCCTTCCTGTACACATGGTTCTTGCTCAATAATTGCTTCTTTTTTAGTAACAGGTATTGGAAGTAAACTAGTTTTTTTTTAAAAACATAATTGTATTGATTTTCAAAGTTTACATGTACCATACGGTAGCGCAGTATTGCATAATAATCCCAACAGACGTTTTGCAGTATAACATACAACAGGCTACAACAGTTCTTGCTCGCTGTTCTACAAGGACATATTTGAAATTCCACAATGTTATACACAGTTGGATTTCACTACAATTTTTCCATTAACAACTCAAATCGTCAATGAAGTTGTATCATGTCAACTTTCCGCATCTGTTCTACACTCCTGTAACTGGTTATAACACCGTCTTATCTCAACAAATGATGTACAAACCCACAACTGTACTTTTCCCTCCCCCACCCTCTGGTCCTCGGTACACACAAAACCTCTAATGTCGGTCTTCGGCACTTACATATTGCATCCTACATCATACACTTTGCAAACCGTTTATGTCCAGGTTCGTGTCGGACCGAATCCCAGTTTCAGTCACCTCCTTGCGTGTTATTAGCAGTAGAATCAAAGGCTATATCCAAGGACCAACACGCTTCCAGCATGACATCCCAGTCCATCGCAATCGGGGTCTTTCGTAACCCTCTCGCCTCCTCCCGCCTCAAAGCAGCACTCTCTGCCCCCCAGCGCACCAATGCATATGTAGTGGGTTGCGTTTTTGATTTCCACCGCCTAGTGATCCCCTGTACTGCCAACAGGAGCGCCAAGTTTACAAACCTATATTGCACTTTATATTTGGAAGTTTCTTTTCTTAATCTCAGGATACAGCCCTCTACTGTAGCAGGTATCTCCCTGTGTGTGATCTCCGCCGTATGGCATCTGACTTTATCCTCAAGGGCCCTACCTATGTCTCCCTCCCAGGCATTCCGTAGCGATGTCAGGTCAACTTGTGTGTGGGAACGCCGCCCTACATATGGCCACTTAATGAGGTGCCGGCCCCTTCCTATATAATACAGTGTTTTTACTAGATCTTTTGTGGAGGGTTCTTGCCTTTGTGGGCCCAATGCGCTCGGACATATTGCAATAGTGCTGCGTGTAAGAGGTATAAATAGGCCGGCGCTCCCGTTTCTCACACAAAATTTCAATTAGAAGTGTGTTCATTAACTTAAAAGTGGTGCCCGGAAGCATAAGTGTTATGTTTGTAAAATAATAGAGCAGCCGCGGGAGGACCACCATTTTAGCGATGGCTGCCCTACCCGCTACTGACAGCGGCAGGGTGGTCCAAAAGGTGATTCTAGATCGTAGGGCTCTCAGAGCTCTGTTCAGGTTGCCCTCTAGCATGTCTGTCTGGGTCCGATATATGTGGATGCCTAGATACCTAAACGTGTGAGGTGCAATCTTAAACTGTACTGTGCCAAATTGAAAGTCCTGTAAGGGCACCTGTTCCTTAAAGAAGAATACCGTTGATTTCATTGGGTTGATAGTGAGCCCTGATAGCTGTTCGAAGCGCTCAAAATAGCGCCCATGGTGTCCATAGGGGTGCGGAGGTCGCGCAAATATAGGATAATATCATCTGCATATGCCGACAGCAAGTGTGTGGTGTTACCCACCTTTATCCCCATGTCAACCAGCTCTGCCCTGATCTTCTCAACCAGCTCCGCCCTGATCTTCAATGCCAAAGTTTCAAGTGCCAGTATAAAAATAAGCGGCGAAAGCGGGCACCCCTGCCTTGTTCCCCTGTGTATCTGGTATTCTGCTGATATGTGCCCTCCTGTCCCGCGCTCCAGCCGTAGGAGCATTATATAGGAGGCAGATCCAACTGCCATACTCTTCCGGCAGTCCAAATCTCTCTAGGGCGTTGAATATGTAGTCCCATTTAATGGTGTTGAATGCTTGGCGCATATCAAACGAAACACAACCAGCATACTCATATCAGTTTGGGGCCTCTGCGAGGAGGTGGTGCAGCATCCTAGTGTTCAATGACCTACTACACGCAGGCAGGAACCCCGTCTGATCTATATGAATCAGTTTATGCAGTGTCAGCAGGAGTCTATTAGACAGGACTATACTAAGGTATTTTATACTCTGTCGTTAATAGTGATAATGGACGGTAGCTAGCCATGTCCGTGGGGTCCCTGCCTGGTTTCGGGAGTGACACCACCAGCGCCTGCGCTGTGGTGAGGGGCAGATAGCCCTTCTCCAGTGCTTCTTTGTATAAAATTTCCAACTGGGGCACAAGGATATACGCATAGGTAGCATAAAATTCAGCTGGCAGGCCACCCATCCCAGGGGTTTTATTTTGGGGGAAGACCCTTAATGGCGGCCTTAATTTTTGACTTAGTGATGGGGCCCAGTACCCTTTCTGTGCATCCGCTGATAACTGAGGGCATGGTATCGTAGCTAAAAACTAATCTATGTGTGTGCTCACTACTTTCCCAGGCTCACTATATAACATTGCATAGTATTGTCTGAAAGCCTCATTAATATCTCCCTGGGTAGACACTGTATCGCCCGCGAGGGTGGGACCTCATTAATAACAATGTTAGGGGGGTGGTCCCACAGCAATTTTGCCAACAGGGTCCCCGCCTTTTCTGCCTCTGTGTGGCTCAATTGCGTGTATCTCTGATGGTCTATGACACGGAGAGACTCCAGCAATTCGGCGTGTCTGTTTCTAGCCTCCTGCAATGGGTCCGCTTGTAGGTGTCCAGCACGGCTTCCTGCTCCAGCCTGTTTAGTCTCTCTTCTACGTCTATAAGGGACTTATGCACCTCCTGTCGTGCCCCTACTGTCACCCCTATTGCCTTCCCACGGACCACTGTTTTAAAGGCGTCACACTCTATCAACCTAGTAGACGCCGTGTTACTGTTTTCAGTAAAGTAATGCTGGATAGTGTCTGATATAATAGTGCGGAACACTGAGTCTTTTAGCATTTGGGGCCACAATTGCCATGTTGGCACTGGGGTGGGTACCCTGCCCCACCGCATCACTATTTCCAGTGGGTTGTGGTCAGAGAGGGGTTTCGCCAAGTGTGTAGTAGTTATCACCTGCATCGCAATTCTATTTGAACAGTACATCCTAGCAATTCTTGTGTGTAAGATGTTGACTGGTGAATAGAAGGAGTACTCCCTGTATGTTGGGTGTCTCATTCGCCACACGTCACATAACCCCCACCCCTCTGCCCATCCACGCAAGGCACTCGCCTGTTTACAGACCCCCGTCCCATGGAGGGGAGGATTCAACATATTAAGTGCAACATTCATCACAACGTTACAATCCCCACCAATTATCCATGGGTAACTCTCCCAACCCACTAGAGCAACAGACAGCGTACTCAGGAACTTCTCCTGCTCCGGGTTTGGCACGTATATAGAACACAGGACTACCGGTTGGCCGTCTAAGGTACCCCGCACCAAAGTGTACCTCCCCTGCAGATCCACTCGTTGCTCCACTGACGTAAAGGGCACTCCATACCTGATGCAAATAGTAGCGCCGTGCACAAACCCCGAACATTTGGTAGAGAAAACCTGCCACTTCCACTTTTTACAAAGCTTCCCAACTTCCAGCTCAACCATATGGGACTCTTACAGGTACACTATCAGCACCTTGCGCCTCGGTAGCTGTGCATGTATCCTATGGCATTTCTGATCCAAGCCCAAGCCCTTAACATTTCACGTTATTATAGTATATTTATTCTGTATGTGCTTTGCGTACATGGATTTGGCCGCCACGTGGCCAGTATAACATATGCGGTGCCCTGCCAACCTAACGGAATGCGCAACTCAGGACCATTTCCCACTCCGGTAGTACCCAATACTCGGGCCGGTCGTAGAACTATACCGGACCAATCAACCAAACACAAAAAACATAGAAACCTAAAGTGCATCCATACAGAGCCTCTGCATTTTGGGGTACGTGGCTAGACCTACCCATACAGCGCACGTTCTTATTCAGGGTTACAATGGTATTAATATGGCCCCCGGGCCATACCTTCAATCAATTCAATGCCTTCAGAACAATTATAATAATAGGGATAGCAACCGTGTACATTACTGTTCAGTTCCGGGTTCACAATTCAGTCCATCTTGCTAGGGAATCAGCCCATCCACCGTCTGTGGAGTCACAGAGGGAAACAGGGCTACACTCCCATCGGAGTCCGATCTCTGAGTGTCCACTTCGGAGGTAGTCAAGTCGCTGATCTGCACCGTAGTTCAGAAGGAAGCGACCATGAAGATCGCCGTCTCCTTGACACTCTGCATCTGCTGTGTCATCAGGCGATGCGTATTTTGTTTGCGCAGTCGGCACAAGCTGCGTTGTCCTGTCTGCCGACCATCACGTGCAGTGGAAGTTGAGGTCTGAGAGGCAGTCCTCAATTGAGTCTCCGGTTCCATCACATTCAGCCATTCCTCTACGTCGCCAGGACTCTCGAAAAAATATGTCTTCCACTCATGAATAATCCGTAACTGTCCCGGGAAGAGGAGGGCGTATTGCAGATTCAATTCCCGTAGTTTCCTTCTAACTGACAGGAAGGAGGAGCTTTGCTTCTGCACCATGAGTGTGTAGTCTGGATATAACAAGACCTTAGTGTTCTCGAAATTAATTTGGGGCACTACTCTTGATTTCTGCAGCAGCACATCCCGGTCCCTGTAATTGAGCAGATAAATTATGAGTGGTCGTGGTGGGGCCCCAGGTTTCGGACGGCCCATAGGAATCCTGTGTGCCCGTTTGATGCAGTATTGATCTGAAAGGCCCTCAGAGGTGACATGGTCCTTGAGCCATCCCTCCATATATCGGGCAGCGTCAGTCCCCCCATTTGTCTCCGGCATACCAATTACGCGGATATTGTTTCTACGTGCTTTTCCTTCACATCCTCCACTCGCTCCATCAGGGTGGCAACTTGGGTCTGTAGTTGTTTAATATGGGTGGTGTTTTGGGTTTGCTGAGGGGATAGGACATCCAGCTCCACCGTGTGGTCCTTCACCTTGTCGGCGAGTTTGGCATGGTCAGCCCGGCGCAGCAACAGCCCGATCGTGAGGGCACCAATTTTAGTTTCTATGGCTTTCCTAGAGTCTCGCACTTCCTGTAATAATAAGTCCAGCTTGTCCGTTGTCTCTACTGAATTAGTAGGTGGTATACAGCTGGCCTATTGGGAGGCGTCCATGGATGTTGCAGTGTCTGGGACATGTTCAAAGACAGTGTCGCCTTCTTGTTGCTTGCCTTTCACTCGCCCCATCTCAGAGTTGCCAGGAGCCTTGTCCCCTTCAATAACGGTGAATCTGTACACTCTGTCTCTGTGGGACCAGACACACGCACTGCCAGACATCTCTACAAGTCCCCCCCGCTGCACAGCTGTCCCAGCCCGTCCTGCCATCTGCTCCTAAGTTAATTGGTAGAGTACTTGCCTTCAATCTCCGACGTGCTAGTCGCTGGCCCTGTCTTCGTTTCGCAGTGCCGTGCTCAGCTCACCCCTCCTGCAGCCACGCAGTGCCGTTCGTCTATGCAGGTCTAGGCTGCCCAGGAGTGTAGGGAGTGGAATCACTCCAAGCTTCCAGTC
Source organism: Lissotriton vulgaris (assembly GCF_964263255.1). Classification (NCBI taxonomy): domain Eukaryota; kingdom Metazoa; phylum Chordata; class Amphibia; order Caudata; family Salamandridae; genus Lissotriton; species Lissotriton vulgaris. Next base: position 63,946 of record NW_028246754.1, on the reverse strand, counting down.
TTACGTTCTTTCTCTAGAGCAGTTCCCTGCTGGCCATGCCACCGCTAGCTCTACATCGCCTCATGCGCTATTTCCACCCTCCGTGCTCTGGTCTGCTTACCTCCTCCGGGCTCGGTGCTGCCCCAGCTTCACACTATCGGGTTGATGTTGGCCCGTTCATGGAATACAGGCAGTTATATCGCACCGGGAGTCTGCCAGCACAGCATCGATGGGTCCTCTCCTCTTCAGGACCTTAGTTGCACCTCTCGCCAGCGGTCTGCTTCTTTTCACCAGCGGGGTGACTCCGCCTTTCCTCGCCGGGTAGAGTAGACCTGTGTAGGCCACGCCACAGCTCCGGCACTCACGTGGCCGAGGCCCGGGCCACGCGCACCAAGCCTGCTGGTATACACCTTCCGGGCCGCATCGGGTCCCAGACTTCGCTCCTACGTCCCCACGCGACCCCATCAGGTCTTTTCAGCACCGCTAAGGTCTACTCCTTGCACCTCCAGTCCGTGAGTGCTGTGCGGCGGGTCGCTCCACAACGCCAGCCCAGCCTACCTTGGTCCCCCGCCGTCCTGCAGGCCCTCCAGCAAAGAATCGCACTGCTTCTCAGCAGGGGCCTCATGGGAGCCCGGATGCATCTCCGATTGTTGGCACCAGTTGTACACTGCGGCACCCGGTCCCGATATACGGCAATCGCTGCAGGAAATGGCTATTTAACAGGATATTGACTGCCCGGGTCTGGAGCTCCCTTAAGAGGCGACTGCCATGTTCGGAAGTTGGCCAAGCCCCTGAAAGTGAAATAGTTTGTTGGATGAATTGTTGGACTACAATCCGGTGTGTCTGGACCATGATATTGGCAGGACACCTCTGCTGGTTAAATTATGTGGCATTGGCACAACAAGACATAAGCTCCCAGAAGACAAAAATAAATTTTGGGCTCACATTGCTACATTTTAGTCAAAGAATTAAGGTTACTTGAATTTTGTGTAAACCCTCTGGGCTGCTGGGAAAGCTACTTGGAGAGACGCAATAATGTAAGATGATGCTTCCAGAAACTTACTAAAGAGTAACAAGTGCCCCTTAAGGAAACCATTGATAGTATCCACGTAGATATAATGCAAGCCGCACCAAAGACCTTGTGCGGGCATTCCCCCAAAAATAAGATTCAACGTAAACTCCTTACTTACGAAAATCATAGTATCACCGTATAAGATATGATACTGATATTAAGAGCAAGGGGAAAAGGCAGATGTTACTGGCAGCTCCACTCAATCAGAAGAAATCTCTAATGGCTATGCATACGATATGTTTCGAGGCAAATGTATTCCATATGCATCCATGAGAGATTGAGGAAACATTCGCACAATTTCTATGGATGTTATATCATTCTGAAACGAAGCGTCCAAAGCCACTTGCTCAATATCCGAAAGTAAAGCTATCAGAGAAGGGAAGATAACTATTAGATAGAGAAATTACTGAACAAGAAATTGAGGTAGCAATCTCCACACTGTCCAGTGATGATGTCTTCCCCGGGACGTTCTACAAAATAGGGAAGCAATAAACAGTAAAAATGCTACATGCAGCCTTCAAAGCAATAGAACAACTAGGCTCCCTTCACTCATTCGCTAAGAAATTCATAACAACATTAATCCCTAAACTGAATAAAGATCTTCAGGACTTTGCTAATAATAGACCAATATCCTTTCTGAATACGGATGTAACAATTCTGTAAAAGACTTAGCAGCTTGTCTATGTAAAGTGATCACCTCCTTAGTTCATGAATGCCAATTAGGGTTTGTGCCAGGTAGACTCCCCCGACACCACCTCCATATACTACCCCACTTATTATGGTCAAGTAGGGACTTCCCTAAAGCAGTGGTGACCCTCCTCCTCGATCAAGAGAAATCCTAGCATCGATTGGTATTAACTCTTGAGGACCTTGGCTAGAATGGGTCTGGGGAAACTTTCCATTAAGAAAACAAGGTGGCTTTCTAATAGGCCAGCAACTTTGTTTTCATGAGAGAGATTCCTGTAAAACTCATTCCAGTCATGTGTGGTATGAGACAGGGCTGCCCTGTGTCTTTTGCTCTCCCAGCAAGTCTTAGTGCCATTGGCTGCTGCCGTTTGGAGTTCAAACGAGATTAAAGGGATTAACACTGCATTGGAGATAATCATGACACGATTATTATGCGCTGACGATATATTATTTACAATGGCTGAACCTATTTACCTGCCCTCAAGACACCCACAACATATTTTACTTCCTTCTCAGACTTTTAACTCAATTAGATAAAACAACTGCAGCTGTCCTTAAAGGTTACCCTATGAAATGGGTAATTGTAATTTGAAATATCTAGGGAGATTGTTTAATACTGGGCTGCATAAACTTACGGTGAAAGGCATGTACCAAAGCCTATTGAGGAATGATGGAAGGTCTAAATAATACCTGGTTACCTTCTACTAAACAACGTTTGTGTCTGCTAGTGTATTAGAACATTTCTTGAACAAAATAATAATGAGGTGACTGTTAAAACGGTTGTGGATTATAAAAAGCAAATTTGTAAAACTTAATAAACAAATATTTCGCAAAAAAAAACAGAGCTTCAGCAGGAAACTAATATTCAACCTGTGAGCCTTTAGGTTACCTATGCCTAATCTCTTTATGCATAAATAGGTTTCCATCAGCCTCTCTTGAGCTATAGCAGCACCATATTAACCCCAACAGGCCTCTGGGAAGATTACATTAATTGGGGAGCTACAGTGTGGGGTGTTTCCAAGTGTGCTCAAGTACTTTTATCTTTTTAATTTAATGTATATATGTTGTATAGTGGACACTGCATACTCAAATTGTTGTTAGTTACTTGCAAGATTGAGAACTGCACATGAAGCTGAGACAGTGAGAATTAGAAGAGGTGAGTTTTTAGTTTTTACTGAAGTCAAGTCGGTTGTTGGATTTGCTGGGGAAGTTTGTTCAACACTCTTGTGTCCTCAGAACTTGCAGTTTGTCATTCTGCCCATGAAGAGGCTAAGGTTGTTTGATCACAGACCAGAATGGCATATATTTTTGGCAGGTAGTAAATGGGAGGCTTCTCCAGGGTGAACAACGTTTACAACAAATCTTTTACAACGCACTACCATTACAACGCGACCATTACAACGCAAACAATTACAACGCATTGCGCTGGGGGGCGCTCTAGAATAGGGAATAAGTTTAATTTACTATCCAACACCTTCCCTAGTGTCCACGAGGACTGGAGTTGGAATAGTAAATTAAGCTATTCACTATCCAGCACCCCAAAGCGCTATGCGTTGTAAAGGCTTGCGATGTAAAAACCGCGTTGTAAATGCATGCGTGGTAAAAGTATGCGTTGTAACGTCATACATCCCTTCTCCAGTGCAGTGCCATAGTTTGGGTTTTACCCAAGCTGTATTTGCTTATACTTTGGTTTGATAAGAAGGCAAATCATTGAAGAGGGAGTTGCCATGGTCTAAGTGTGAGTTGAGAAGTGCTCTATATATGGGCGCTGTACAGTGGAAATGGGAGAAAGAATTTTTGGGCATTTTGATTTGGTGGAATGCAGATTTAACCACTGATTCAATTTAGAATCTTAAGCAAACGTTGGCATACCAAAAGGTGTCATGGTTTCTGACCTTGGTTTAGATTGCAATAGGTTTGCAAATGAAGAGGGGACAGAACGAGTATTACACTTTGAGGAGGTAGGGTGGGCTTAGACCCAGGATTTTTAACTTGTAACAACTGGGTTGTTAGAAATGGGGGTCTCTAATTGGCAGTGTTTTGCAACCTGTCCAACTAGGAACCTTTCCTTCTAGGCACGGTAAGGGAGTTACACACCCAAGATAACCCCTGGTTACCCCCTTGGTAGCTTGGCACGAACAGTCATTCCTATCTCAGTTGCAATGTGTAAAGCATATGTACATAACACACACATTAACACAGTGAAAATGCTACAAATGGACACCACACCAATTTGAAAAATAGGACATCTTTATCCAAATCAGACAAGAGTTCAACATACTTAACTCAAAATATCACTTTTAATAGATTTAAGCAATTCTGACCATAGAACTCTATGGATGCGTTGATTTTAGCACATAGTACCTTTGCATCAATCCAACACGAAAAACAGCTGCAAAGGAGGAAAGCATCAGAAAACACTGTAATGCGTTGGTTCTGGAGTCCCAGGGGAATGGAGGCGTCAGTTCAATTGTAGGCAGGAGGAATGTTGCATTGATTCCTTACTGATTGGAGAAGCGATGCATCGATTTCTGGAGGCAACTCTTTTCGGTGGGGAGATTCGTTGGAAACGTGGTGCACAGGTGGGAGCATGAGAAAATCCAGATGCTGTGGATCAATGCAGCAGTGAAAAAGGCACTGTGTCGATTTCCACAGCCTCAGATAGGCGATGCGTCAATTTCTTCGGCCGCACAGCAGTGCCTGTGTCGAAGTCAGGGGGGGGTCTCGGACGTCGGAGACTCAGTGCTCTGGACTTGTCCTGCAGCAGTTCTTCCGGGAGCGAACAGACCCTGCGTCCATTTTTCAGCAGCACTGTAGCAATGAGTTGTTTTTTCAACTGTACAGCAAGCTTGCGGTGGAAAAAACAGAGCTGGAAGGGCGATGTGTGGCCTTTCAAGTCTGAAGCAGCAGAACCATCTCTAAGGGCCCAGAACTGGGTTTGGACCACTTGGTAAGTCAGAACTCCCAGAAGTGGAGTTCAGAGTTACTGCAGATGAAGTCTTTGATGGCCTGAGACTTCCAACAGGAGGCAAGCACGCACAAGCCCTTGTCCAGTTCTTTCACTGTTCAAAGACAGAAGCAGCAACTGCAGGCCAACCCAGCAAAGCAACATACAGCAAAGAGGCAGTACTCCTCCCAACGGCTCTTCAGCTCTTCTTCTAGGCAGAGTCCTCAGTCCAGAAGTGTTGTACAAGTTTGGGGTCATAGGTCCAATACTTACACCCTTTGGGCTTTTGAAGTAGGTATACATGAAAAGAAAAATTTTCTTGTCCACAAGATCCTGCCTTGCCCTGCCTTGGCTCCAGACACACTCCAGGGGCGGAGACAGTATTGTGAGAGACCAGGCACAGCCCTATTCAGATTGCAGTGACAACTCCTCCCACCACTCTAGCTCAGAAAGGCTCATCAGCCTGGTGATGTGTCATCAGGATATGCAGGGCACACATCAGCTCCCTTTGTGTGACTGTCTAAAGTGAATGCACAAACAACTCAACTTTCAGTCTAAACCAGATGTTGATTCCACCGGCAGGAAGAGGCACTGGATAGTAAAGCAAGAAAATGGCCACTTTCTATAAGTGGCATTTTCAAACACACAATTTAAAAATCACCTTCACAAAAAGGTGTGTTTTTAAACTCTGAGCTCAGAAAGCCCAACCTTCAAATCTCTATCTCTTGCCAATTGAAAATTACAGTTGTAAGACATTGCAAGGCAGATCCAATCTTAACCTATGAGAGAGATAGTCTGTGCAATAGTGAAAATATGAAATTGGCTGTATTTCACTATCAGGACAGGTAAAACACACAAGTACGTGCCCTACCTTTCACACACATTTCACCCTGCCTATCGGGCTGCCTTTATCCTACCTTAAGGCTGTCTTACATGTAGTAAAAGGGAAGGTTTGGGCCTGGCAAGTGGGTGGTTGAGGTTTTATGTATGTGTTGCGGAGAAGGGTTGTCAAAGGGTATTGGGGTATTGTGCAAGTCATTAGCCCAATCTTTTGTGACATGTACTTGTATATGAATTTGAACAATTTTAGTGACTGCCTAGTGTTACCAACTGCAACTAGTGCTGAAAAATGGAGTAGCCCTCCATATGGAAAAGCAAAGGAAAGTCTCATCTGCCATATATAGGATGTGATCCCAGACAATATGGCTGTACCCAGCTTTCTTCTTGGCACAATAGATGGCTGTTCAATTATTCTGAAAGTAGAGTCTAAGTCTCACATTCTACAGCATTTTTCTTGAGCCTTTGTCTGAGAAACATTTGTTCTCTTGTGGTTATTTTCAAAATTGTGCATCAGGGGCATTAAGCTTGTTTTCTCTCTTTCGCATATAATTATCAAAATCTGAGGGAAAAAGGTACAACTGTTTGTTGACGGGTTTTGATGGAGTCACAATGACTCCACATAAAAATAGCTTTCCTCTTCAAGCCTTTGAAATCCATTTCTTTAGAAAAACGTCTTAAGAGAGGGTTTACATAGCCGAGGGAGAGGAAAAGTGGAACACCACGAGGAGTTAGCTGTTCAAGTTTAGCTTTGTGCTTATCAAGCTCCTGTGACTCTCACTCCGAGGCTGGCAGCATGGAAATGATGGGCTGTTTAGCCAACAGGATGCTCCTGAAAAGGAGAAGGCAAGTGGCTGTATGGCTTGGTCCAAAGTACAGCATTCAAATCTCAAGCCATTCAAATCTCTCAAAAATAGCACTCTTGGCATTATGTGTAGAAAATGATATTGAACAGTGTTGTCCAACTACGTGTGGCTGGATTGGAACCATGCAATATTTTCAGGAGGTACGGACAAGATACACTTGCATTCGAATAATATATTTGGAATCAATTTCCATAGTCAGAGTTTATCCTGAAAAACTCACAGAGATCTGACGTTCCTTGATCCACTTTGGACAACCAAACTACAGGCGTTTCTGAAGGACAAACCATATGTCAGTAAGTCACTAAATGATGAATCCGAACGTAATGTTCTCTTGACCTTTGACAACAATTCGCTCTCTGACAACCTATCTGGTCTTCAACAAGCAGGGTGACATTGTAAACACTGAGGGGATGAAAACAATTCAAAATGGCATGGTGCACAAAGATTACAATGCCAGACTGCAATGACACATATTAAGTAGGGGATATTATTGTTAAAGAAGTTAAAGGCAAGATTCTTGCCAATAAAATTAACATGAGCCTAGAAATTATTGAACACTCACAGAACATAGATAGCTTCTGAAGCACAGAATAATATTAAAGAAGGACATTTAGAGGATGATATAAATAGCATTTGTAATTGAAGAAAGCGCCGGCCTGTTTCACCAAAGCCAATTCTTTACGAGTTCACGAAGCTACAGCACGCGGGCCGGGAAGGCGAAGCCGGCCAATTGATGGGCTGCGGCCAACTCCTACCGCGGGGGAGGGGAGGGCGGGCCATTGAGCGGGCACCAAGCAAGGCCGGGAAATTGCCGAACATGGATTGAACAGCCTAATAGGCAGGGTGCCCTCTGGGGTGCACCAGGACTTAAGAACGTAGGGGGTGCTCCACCCCCCAGAAAATGCTTTTACCGTTGACCCTTGCCCTTGCTGTCAATCCTTGCCCATGCCTCTTGGACTACTGTGACTACCAAAGAAGATGCCCAGCAGGTTGAGAAGAAACTCTTGGCGGCCAACGGCATTGGCGGGTCGTGTTGCCTGTGCTTCCAGGAGAAGATTGCAAAGCAGGTAACGGCGTAGGCCGAGCGGGTTGCCCATGATTTCAGGAAGTCCTTGTGAGGCGGTGAAGAGCTGGCAGCGGAGTGTGCTGAGCACGCTGCCCTTGAGGAGAAATGGAAATAGGAGTGTGCAACGGCATCAGGGTATGCTTGCTCTCCTTGGAACGGAAGATGCGGACGAGACGATGGGTAACCTGGAGAACGGCAGTGCACAGGAGAAGATGGTGGCAGGCTTAATAATGGCACATGGAGCCAACACAGTGACGTTGATGGGACGCAAGTTAATCTGCACATGAGCTTCGCAATCACCTTAAGATGGTCAGCCGCTGCATTGTGGGTCGGTGCGGGCTGTGGTGCCCCCGAAACGGTTGATGACCTTGCGAAATGGAGGTAAGCACAACAGCAAGACTCCGGTTAGCAAAAGGGACGCGGGGCACGGCGTAGCCTATGGTTAATGCTGCAGCGCACCAAGCATAGTTGGTCGGACGCGGGAAAGATCTTGAGGGCACAAATTTTGGCAGGAGGCTCCAAGTTGGCGAATCCCCTCTGCCCCCCTACGGGAGAATCTTGCATGGCATTGTTTAGGCCTCAACGCAGCCGAGAGTGATTACCGTGGCACCCGCCCTGTTTGCAAAGTGGCAGAACCGGTGTTGTTTTGATTAAAATCTACTCTAATGCACAGAGTTACTTGCCGGCATGTTAGGAAACATATCCATTTTGCCATATATGATTAATATTTCAACACTGCGGGTAAGTACACATCTGTTTCCTACTAGGTAGGTATAGTGATATGTTGAAAGAAGTGCTTGGTTTCTATTCATGCAGTCTGAACATTCTAGCTTATCTCTTAACCCCTTCCATGCGTTTGACATGTGGGATCGATCTGAAGCATACGCTCTAACGTGCGTCGGACAGCTCCTGTGTGTCCGGCGTGATTTCAGAAGAAATACCTAAATTGCAGGCACCAGAAGGATTTCTTTCACTCCCCCAAAACCTCGGGAGCTGGGGAAGAGCATCCCCAGTTCCCGAGGCCCCCGCCCCCGTTTCTGTGAATTGACGATCAGCGTGCACGTTGTGCTGACTTCATTTCACAGAAACCAAAACTGGCATGAACTGTTAGGCTCATTTCAGTTTCACTTTCTATGTCCTCAGGGGGCTATCTCAGCCCCCTGATTACATTAAAAGATGGGAGAGGTATCATTGGAAAGGGAAGAATGTTCCCCTTCCAAAGGTACCCCTCCCCAGTGGATTCCTGCTTGGGGATTTCCCCAGGAGGGCGATCCCCAAGCAGGGATCCACCCACTAGACACCAGGGAGGGGGAGCAGCCCTTTGGGCAAGGGCCTTGCTCCCCCAAAACATTTGGCCAAATTCGGTCTGTCTGCCCCCCCCTGGGGGGGCAGAGGGGGTAGTACCCCCAATCTGCCCCCCGGGGAGGCTAGAGAGCCCACTAAAAGCCAGGGATTATTTTTGGCACTTATTTGTAGGGTGGGGGCAGCCCAAAACAGGCTTGCCAATGCCCCTGCCCCCACAATTACAGTCCTTCTACCCCCCCTGGGGAGCAGATGGGGGCAGCAGCCCCCACTCTGCCCCCCATGGAGGGGAAAAAAGCCGACTAGATACCAGGGATTTTTTTTGCCAATTTGAATCCGGGGTGGGGGCTTCCCAAAACGGGCATGCCAATGCCCCCACACACTGCCCACAAAAATGCCCGTCTTTCTGCCACCATGGGGGCGTATGGGGGGGGGCAGAAAGCCCACTAGAAGCCAGGGATTTTTTGTGTAGGTGTGGAGGGGCTGCCCTAATTGTGCATGACAATATCCCCACCCCCTGAGAAAATCCAGTCTTTCTGTCCCCCTGGGGGGGGGCAGTGATTACACTGGCTTACTGTATGCATGGGGGCGGGGGCTTCCATGAATTGGCATACCAATGCAACCACCCCCACAAAAAATATCCACAGTCTTTCTGTCCCCCCTTAAGGGCATATCGGGGCAACCCCCCTCCCCCCTATTCCTCCCCAGGGTGGCAGAAAGACCACTAGGCACCGACTGTATTTTTTAGCAGTGTGCATCCCTGTCAATTTTGGGCCCTAGCGCAGCTGGCACATAAGGAAACCAAGCAAACCTGTACATTTTTTAAAACTAGACACCAAGAGAAATCCAGGATGGGGTGACTTGTCTGGTCTCCTACCAGTTACCCAGAATCCCTTGCAAACCTCAAACTTTGTAAAAACAAAACATATTTTCCTTACATTTATGTGGTGGAAAGCGCTGGAATCAGAGTGGATCCACAAAATTCCACCCATTCCCCATTTCCCAACGTCTTCAGAGAAAAATGGTATCTCACTTGTGTGGGTAGGCCTTGTGCCCACGACAGAAACGGGCCAAAACACAACGTGGACACTCCACATGTTCACAGGTAAAACTGACCCTTTTTTTGCATAGTGCCTAGCTGTAGACTTTGAACCTTAGCTCTGCTGGCACCTAGGGAAACCTAGCAGACCTATACATTTTTGAAAACTAGACACCCAGGGTAATTCAGGATGGGGTGACTTGTCTGGCTCTCACCCGCTTCTGTTACCCAGAGTCCCTTGCAAACTTCATAATGTGTCCAAAAACACATTTTCCTCACATTTCTGTGGTGAAAAGTTCTGGAATCTGCGTGGATTGACAACACTCCACCCACCCCGTGTTTCCCAAAGTCTTCCAAGAAAAATGATACCTCACTTGTGTGGTTAGGCCTAGTGCCCGCTACAGAAAACGTCCCAAAATGCATCGTGGACACACCACATTTTCACAGTGGAAACTGACCTTTTTTGCAAAGTGCTTAGCTGTAGATTTTGAACCTTAGCTCTGCCGGCACCTAAGAAAACCTACCAAACCTATACATTTTTGAAAACTAGACACCCATGGGGATCCACGATGGGGTGACTTGTCTGGCTCTCACCAGGTTATGTTAGCCAGAATCCCTTGCAAACATCAAAATGTGTCCCAAAACACATTTTCCTAACATTTCTGTGGTGGAAAGTTCTGGAATCTGAGTGGATCCACAAAATTCCACCTAGCCCACATTCCCCAAAGTCTTAAGAGAAAAATGGTACCTCACTACTGTGGGTTGGTCAAGTATCAACGACGGGCAAGCGCCCAAAACCAATTGAGACGACTTCAAAATTACCTATAACAAAACGACCTGGTTTTTTAGGGGGGGGTGTGGGGGGGGGGGGGTGGAACCTGGAGTTTTGGCCCCGGGCTTCCCGCCACCTACGGAAATCTACCAAACCCACACATTTCTGAAAACTAGACACAACTTTTGGAGTCCAATGAGGTATGGCTTGCCTGGATCCCCCAACGTTTCCCTAACCAGAATCCCCTCCAAACCTCAAATTTAGATGAAAAAAACACATTTTCCACATATTTTTGAGTGGCAGCACTGTGGCGGCACAAATGTCCTACCCCACAGTGTTCTCCTTAGTGTACCAAGTAAAATTATACCTGACTTGTGTGGGTGTCCAATGCAGTATTGGCTAAAACGTAGTTTTTTATAAAAAAGTAGGGTTTAGAATTCTTGGTGCTATACCCTTATTCCCTATGTTTTGGGCTATTCCCAGGACCTTGCCCCCCACTCACACAAGTGAGGTATCATTTTACTCGGGAGACTGAGGGGAATGCTCATTGGACTCCGCAGGGTGTCTAGTTTTCAGAAATGTGTGGTTTTGGTAGGTGTCCCTAGATGGCAGTGAGATCTGGGCTAAAACCCCAGGTGCCACCCATCCCCCCCCTCAAACCCTCAAAACCAGGTAGTTTTGTTATAGGTAATTTTGAAGTCTCCACAGTACAATTTGGGCAATTTCCTGTTGCAGCCACTATGCCTACCCACACAAGTGAAGTACCATTTTTATCGGGAGACCTGGGGGAACGCTGGGTGGTAAGAAATTTGTGTCATCCCAGTGATCCTACAACGTTTCCACACAGAAATGTGAGAAAAAATAGATTTTTTTCAAAACAATTTGAGGTTTACAGGGGATTCTGACTAGGGATATGTTGGGGGACCCACACAAGCCATACCGTGCTGAACTCCCCCGGGTGTTTAGTTTTCAGAAATGTGTCGGTTTGGCAGGTTTCCCTATGTGGCCAACGGGGCCGAAAACACATGGGACCCCCCTTGCAAAACCAGGTTGTTTTGTGATGGGCAATTCTGATGTCACCTCAATAGGTTTTAGGCCCTTGACTGTCACGGGTACTTGACCGACTCACACAAGTTAGATACTATTTTTATCGGGAGACCTGGGGGGATGCTCTGTAGAATGAAATTTGTGGATCCATGCAGATTCCACAACTTTCTTACACAGAAATGTGAGAAAAAAATGATTTTTTCAGCTAATTTTGATGGGGTTCTCGGTTGGGAAATGTTGTGGGACCCAAGCAAGCCATACCTTGCTGGCCTCCCCAGGGTGTCTAGTTTTCAGAAATATGTGGATTTGGTAGGTTTCCCGAGTTGGCTGCCGACCCCGGGGCCAAAATTCATGGCACCCCTCTCTGCAAAACCAGGTTGTTTTATGATAGGTCATTTTTAAGTCGCCTCAATAGGTTTTGGGCCCTTGCGTGTTGCGGCTACTTGACACACTTGACCCACCCACACAAATGAGGCACCATTTTTCTTGGAAGACTTTTGGGAATGCGGGGTGGGATCCACGCAGATTTCAGAACTTTCCACCACAGAAATGTGAGGAAAATGTGTTTTTTTTTTTTACAAATGGTTAGGTTTGCAAGGGATTCTGGGCAACAAAACCTGGTTTGAGACAGTTAAGTCACCCTATCCTGGATTCCCCAGGGAATCTAGTTTTAAAAAATGTATAGGTTTGCTAGGTTTCCCTAGGTGCTGGCAGAGGAGTTAGGGTCCAAAATCTAGAGCTAGGCACTTTGCAAAAAAAGGGTCAGTTTTCACTGGGAAAATGTGGTGTGTCCAAATTGCATTTTGGGCCGTTTCCTGTTGCGGGTACTAGACCTACCTACACAAGTGAGGTACCATTTTTCTCGGAAGACTTTGGGGAATGTGGGGTGTGTGGAATTTTGAGGATCTACTCAGATTCCAGAACTTTCCACCACAGAAATATGAGGAAAATGTGTTGCTTTTTACAAATGTTTAGGTTTGCAAGGGATACTGTGTAATAGAACCTGATGAGAGCCAGTGAAGTCACCCCATCCTGGATTTCCCTGGGTGTCTAGTTTTTAAATATGCATAGGTTTGGTAGGATACCCTAGGTGCCGGCAGAGCTAGGGTTCAAAATCTACAGCTACGCACTTTACAAAAAAAAGGGTCAGTTTTCACTGTAAAAATAAAGTGTGTCCACGATGTGTTTTGAGCCATTTCCTGCCGCGAACACTAGGCCTACCCACACAAGTAAGGTACCATTTTTATCTGGAGACTCAGGGTAACAGAATTGTAGAGCAACTGTTATTACGTATTGACTTTTGATGCATTTCTGCCTTCCAAATGAAAGAAAATGTGTAAAGAAGAAGTCATTTTGAAAAATGATCTATAATTATCATGCTAGTATGGGTACTCACAATTTCAGAAATGTGCAAATATCTACTGTTTCTAAACTCTATATTTTGTTCCAATTTCAGAAATACATAAGTGTTTTCATACCGATTTTTCCATGTATATATTTTCCCAAATTAATTGCTATAAACCCGGTATATAATAAAAAACCATTGCAAGACGCTGCTCAGTTATTGCCTCTGGGTTCGTCGGGTTCTTGGTGAACCTACAAGTCCTATATTATATATACCCACAACCAGAAAGGTCCAGCGGATGTATGGTATATTGCTTTCTAACAGCTGTTATAATTGGAAGAAGTTACAGGTGAAAACGTTGACACAAATGTCTGTTTATTTAAACTAAATTTCAATATTTCCTATATTCAATGGTTACTTTCTTTTTTTTTTTTATATATTTTTATTGAGCATGATCTGTAGTAGTCAAACAAAAACAGATTTTTTACAAAAAAGAATGAATTCTTAATAAAACAATAATACATCCGTAAAATTTTTAAGAACAAGATACATACGAAAGACAGAAAGAAAAGAAAAAAAGAAAGAAAGAAGCAGAAAATAGGGACAATTATAATTTACACATTTTTCATTTTCTTAGCATGTGAGCCCGTGTTGACCCTTATCGTATCAGGGGGAGGATCTTACGTTGTAGTACCAATTAGAAATTGGGGCCCAGATCTGAGTGCCCCGGGCTCTGGTTTTCCTACCCCTGCGATATATAGCTATCTCCTGCTTATAGGTGGCAAGAAATCGACAAAGCCACATCTGAAAAGTGGGTACATTGGGATCTTTCCAGCATGCCGCCAGAAGAATACGGAAGACGGCAGTACCCAAAAAAACAATCCTCTGTTCCTCTAAACTATGACCTAAGGATTCGTCATGACCCAGAAGATATAGGGTGGCGGAGGATCTGAGATTCCGCCCGAAAACTTGAGTCCAGAATCCTCCAATCATTGTCTGTAGGTTGTTTAGTTTCGGACATTCGGCAAACATATGGATTAAATTTGCTTGTCCCTGTCTACATCTGGGGCAGCTGTCATCTACTCGCATACCCCAGGTGAACAGTTTAGCCGGAGTAAAATAAAGGTTGTAGATGGTTTTAAAGTATTGTGCTTTAAGGTTAGGTGCTAAAAATAATGTTGTGTAAAGAGTTATACTATAATTAATATCTACATCAGGGTTTCCGAGTTTTTGTGCCAAGGATCTCTTAACACCTTCTAAATCATCATTAAAGGATTGAGAAAATAAATCATATAGAGTACCTATTCTAGTAGCTTGTTTCCCTATAATAGATAAAAAATTAAAGCTATCTAAATTAATAGTAGATTTAAAGTTACGAATGTTGGTGTAAACCTGAAAATATTTTAAATAATCTGTGGTTGGTATATCAAATCTCTGCTGTAGTCCCTCAAAAGATGGAACAACGTTCTGCCCAAAAAAATGACCAAGTGTATATATACCTGAATTTTCCCATCTCCTAGAGACAGTGTCTTTTAGAGATGATGATATGATCTTGCTATGCCAGAGAGAGATATACCTTGTTATTTTCGGTATGCCTAGCTGTTTGGAGGCAAGTTTCCAAACTTTCCATGCATCTTCGATTACCTTAAACTTTGTTTTCTTGTAGTAAGATGCTTCAAGCTGTTTCAACAATAGTCCTCGGCATTTATCTCCTAGTCCAAGTTCAAAAATAGAGGGGATGTAAAAATGTATGACAGGTAAGTTGGAAGGTTTTAGTTTAAAAAGCAAGCCCATTTGTTGAAGTAGTGTAGCCCAGAGATAGAATGTCAAATTCGGGATACCTAGACCGCCTCTATGTAGGGGAAGAGTTAAAGCTGGTAATGCTCTCCTTATTTTACCATAATTCCAAATAAATTTAGAAATTGTTGAGTCAAGGATTTTAACAGTGGTACAGTCAGCCATCAATGGAATAGCTCGGAATAGATAGAGTATTCTAGGAAATATACTCATTTTAAGATAATTTGCCCTCCCTATTATTGAAAGGCGTAAGTTATGTACCCTCTTCAGATCTGTTTTTATTGAATTGATCAAAGGATCGCAATTGAGCCGATTAATTTCTTTTATTTCAGGAGAGATATTTACACCTAGGTATATTGCGTTTTTGACTTTATAGGGACTGTCATAAGTGATATTATTTGTACATAAAACCATAGTTTATCTCTGTTAAGCGAAAAATCAGAGTGGAGTCCAAAATTTTGGGTTATTTGTTCTATTTCCGCTACTGCGTCTGCTGGTTTGGTTGTAAGCACAGCAATATCGTCGGCGTATGCCAATATTTTAGTAGAGTACGGACCCACCTTAACCGGTTGAATTTGAGGGGAATTAAGAAGCTTTAAAATTAAAGGATTAATTACTAGGGCAAATAATATTGGGGAACAAGGGCAACCCTGCCTAGTACCTCTTTGTACCTCCACAGACTCTGACTCAAAACCTTCAATCGATAATTTAGCCCTAGGATTGATATATAGAGCGTTCAGGGCTTTAATAAAGCCGGGGCCGAAGTTGTTAAATTTCATAATTTCCCATAAAAACCGCCAAGACACTCGGTCAAAAGCCTTTTTCGGCGTCGAGTAGGACCATCGACATCTCTCCCCCGTGGCACCCATGATGTCGAATAGGGCAATGACTCTACGAGTACGATCAGTTGTTCCCCTCCCTGGAATAAAGCTGTGTTGCCACGGGGATACGAGATGTTCGATGACCCCCCTTAGACGGTTTGCAAGTATCTTCGAGTAAAGCTTTGAGTCAGAGTTTATGAGTGATATCGGTCTGTATGAAGAGGGAAGATGGGGAGGTTTTCCTTTTTTAGGAAATATTGCTATGTTTGTGTGCTTCCATGAATCAGGTGTAGCTGAGTGATATTGTACCCCTAGAAACAGATCTAATAAGTAGGGTAGTATCTGTTTACCCAACAATTTATACAGCTCTGATGGGATCTTGTCGGGCCCAGCCGCCTTCCCGTTAGCTAGATCTAATAATGCATTTTCTAATTCTTCCATTGTGATCTCTTTCTCCAATTCTTCTCTATCAACTCTATCAAGTATTCTAGGCATTTCTGATTCCGGTAACCACTCTCTAAGGAAGATGTTCATGTCTCTTGTAGATAGATGTTCATTCTCTTTTTGATATCATTTTTGATAATATTTCCGAAACACTTCTACAATGTCTTGAGGGGTAGTATATTGTTGACCCTCATATTCAATATTCTTTATCCTATTTGTTGTATCTATGTCTTTAATTATGTGCATTCTTTCTTGAGAATGCCTCCCTGTTGGGCTAATAAACCTCTTCTAAGCTGGTTCCTGTGTATCCCATCTTTACAATACTATTATATGTTTGTTTTTGTCTAGTTTTGAGAGCTAATTGCTTCCCTACTTTTTCCCCTGCTTCATAAATTCTAGCTCTGTTCGCTTGATAAATTTCTGCTGCTTTTTGAGTTAATGAGCTATTAATTTCTGTTTTTAAGATCAGTAATTTTTGTAATATATCGGAAGTTGATTTTCCTTGCTGAATTTGTTTGGCATGTTCTATTTCCAAGTTGATGAGTTCTGTATTTAGTTGTTTATTAATACAATCCTGAGTTTTCTTATAATTTGCAACAAATGCTATCGTCTCTCCCCTAATTGCTGCCTTAAAACAGTCCCATACACTAAATCTGGTTGCACTGTATTGATTATTGTCAAAAAAGGATTGAGCGTATAGTGTAATATGATTAATGTAGTCTGGATTAGTAAGAAGCTTTCGGTCAAATGACCATTGGATATTAGGTCTATTAAAACTGTCCAGTTCAAAAGTTAGTGTTAGTGCGTTGTGGTCAGAGATGGTTTTGGGGGATTTGGTTATGTTTATTAAGGCTGTCTTGTGTAATGATGTCATGATGTAATCTAACCGGACATATTTGTTGTGGGGATAAGAATAGTAGGTAAAGCCGTTTGCGTTATGCTTCAACATATCCCAAACATCAAATAAATCATGACTGTCCATCAGATGAGATAATGCCTTATATACTTTGGGTTTACGGCCACTATAATTCTGCGGGAGTCGATTATTTACTAATTTTTCAATATTTATATAAAAATCCCCGCACAGAATTAGTGGGCCGACCCAAGAGGCCAATTCTAATTCTAGCTCAATAAAGAGTTGTGGATCGTCCAAATTTGAACCATAAAGTGAGCAAATGGTTATATCTGATTCCAATTGAACCACAACCCACCTGCCGTGTTTGTCAACAAGTTGGCGTCTAGAACTCCCTAATCCTGGTCTAGCTAGGATTGCGACCCCCCGTGTTTTAGCCGTTTGTGATGTTGCTGCTAACAGATTAAACCCAGGAATTTTTAATAGATTTTTATCGCAGCCAGCTATGTGAGTTTCCTGAATACAAAGGATATCTACAGGGTCTTGACGTAACAGTTGAAAGAGTTGGGCCCTTTTTCTCCCATCATTAAGACCTGCTATGTTCCAACATCGCAATTTTACTCTCCCCATTCAAAATTATTTCCAATTAAACCAGTACCATCTCTATAATGTATTTTAAACCACCACCATCCCACTTTGAGTTCATCATATAGATTGACATTCCTCTCCCAGTTTAGGTTAATCCAAATACAAGGTAAAGTACTCCGGTTATTTACAAAAATAAGAATAGCCAAAAATCCTTCGCAATTTCTGATACTACAGATCACACTACAGATCATACTCTTTTTACATTTCCCCCCCCCCTTTTACCCTCCCCCTCCCACTCCCTCCCGACCCCTGCAACCCATCCCCCTCCCCTCGCAATGTGAGGCAATTAGACTCTATAAGAGTCTTTAGTGATGGAGAGACACTCCCAAGCCAGGCCCAGGTTGAAAATAAACAAGGTAAAGAAAAGAAAAAGAAGGAGAGATGGGAATGAAAGAAAAAAGGAAATAAGAGAAAATTTTAGATAAATATAGAGAAAAATATTGGGGCGAATTAATCTAGTATATCCATATGCAGTTTCGGAATAGACCAATACGCTTTCTATATTCCACTAGATTAACTGAAAGCAGATACCAGAGTTCTCTGTTTTCTCTTTTTTCTCACTCAATGTCTACTCAAAAAATCATCTATTCTAGTTTTATCGCTAGTGAGTCATTAAGTGAGGCTATCTAGAAATTCTTTGGCTTTGATTTCAGAGGTAAAGAATTTAGTCTGGCCATTGTATATAACTTTCAGTTTAGCTGGGTTATTTAAGTAGACTTGTGCTTTCTTCTCCATAAAGGGTTTAAAAAGTTGCCGCAGACGCCACCTCCTTTCCACCGTCGTGTGGCAGAAATCAGGTCTTACAAAATAGGAAATGGTGTCCCTGGTCCTGCGTGCTTCTGGCCTGGCTTTTTCCGAGATGGCTTGTCGGAGGAGAAAGTTTCCAAAAAATACAAGGACTGCTCGTGGATAACTCCCCTGCTTGCTAGTGGGTTTCAAAGTAAATGGAGCTCTATGCACTCGTTGCACTTCAAGCTCCCAGTTCCATGAAGAGAGTTCTGGAAGAGTGTCTTTAAAGAGTTGGATGATGAAAGCTCGGATATCGGAACCTTCAATATTTTCTGGTATTCCAAGGACGCGCAGGTTGTTACGCCGCAGACGATTTTCCAAGTCCTCGAGCTTCCATCTGACATCGCTTAATTCTGCTTCATGAGATTCTACTTTTTCCTGTGTGGCAGTGGCCTCTGACTCATTAATAACTATTTGTTCTTCCATCTCTGTCATTCTAGTGTTGAAGGCATTAACTGATCTTGACAATTTACGCACTACACCCTGAACCTTATGTAGCGCTGATTGTGCTTTGCGCCCATCCCTTGATGTCTCTTCTCGATGTGAGGCGATAGCCTGGAGGACTGTATCCATTACCGTGGAGAGCGTGGCATCTGGTTGGTGTGTAGAACTCCGTTGAGCTGGACGAGATCCGTTGGCATGCTCTTGGGCCCCCAATGCTATCGAAGTGGAGTAATCACACGTAAGCCCCTGGGCTCTTTTCTTTCGTATGATAGTCCTTTTATTTTCCCTGGATTCTGTTGTTTTCGTCTCTTGGTCACTCTCCGTCTCGGAGCCTGTGTCAGTTTCAATTTCCAGTTCAGAATCCTCTGACCATATTGCATCTTCTATCCCCTCTGATAGTGAATAAAAGTCTGACGGATCCCTATCAGTATCAGAAGGGTCGGGAGTTATCGCGTGTCTGTAACTCCTCTCATTACCATCAGTGATCTCTAGCAAGCCCCCCAGATTTTTTGTGATATCTCTAAAGTCTGATACCCCAAAATCACTCTCAAGGGCATTGTTTGGTGATTGGTTTTGCAATATCTCCTGCACAATCACAGACTTAACGGCTTCACGGACTATTGGTGTGGTTTCTAGCACAGTTTCTGTTTAGTGGCGCTGATGCTATTATGCCTGCTGGACTGGTTTGTGCCACTGTCAGAGAGGTTAACGTAATAGAAGAAGAAACAGGAGTTTCACACAAGGAAAGATTCTCCATACCTTGTATTCCTGCATCTGAATCGGCCCCAGCCTTAGGGTCTGATATTCCTGCCTCCATGACTGTAGGCTCCATGCTTTTAACTGAGGAATCCTCTCCTGAAGTTAATGGATTATTTATATTAACATTCCTATTCTCTTTTTCTTTGGTTATGCCATTTTCTCTTTGCCCACTAGATGTCACTGTAGGCTTTGAATTGCCACTCAGGATAGTATCGGTTACCGGCAGGGCTGCTGGGTTTTCTGGTGCAGGAGCCAGGTTCATGACCGGAGCAGAGGTTGAAGCAGGGGTTTTCCGGAGCAGATCGATCACGGAAGGACCAGCAATGGATGTACTCGGCTGTTGTCTCAGAGCTTTTGATTTACCAGCTCCTACCCCCGTGTCGAGGTCGGCAACGTCACCACTGCTCTCCAGACGTATGCCACCCCTTTTTGCAGCTAGCTCCCTTTCTCGAAGCAGAGCCTGCTTTGCTGCCCTTGTCTTGGCTGCAGCAGCGGCTACAGCAGCGGCATTTTTCGGCGCCATTCCGCCAAAGGTGTCAGAGAAACTCGTTAGAGGTGGGGCTATGAGCATATGTTGAGCCGGCTGTTTTAACTCCGGGGATCCATCCCGTCTTACTAGCACAGCTCCCCCACTGGCTTGCAGGCGGGCTAAGAGCCGCAAAACAGTCACGCCGATCAGTGAAGTGCAGAACGCAAAACGCTGCTGTAACACAATCGAGTCCAGCTGATCGCCAACATCTTTATTCTCAGGCATCACACCAGTTTCACCATCTGGGCATAAAGCAACCTCGACAGCAGCAGCAAAGAGGGGTAAGTACCTCAATTCCAATTGTTGCTTATTTTAGCGGTGCAATTTTTTCATTTCGCCTTCGCTACGCTGTTCTCTTCATTGAGCTGGCTTGGGAGCTGCCTCACAGCGGTCTAGCAAGCCGCCGCCATCTTGCCTCCTGGATGCAAAGTCTCAATGGTTACTTTCTATAAAGAAACCTTGAAGGATCTAAACAAATGACCCCTTGCTGAATTCAGAATTGTCTACTTTTTTTTAAATGTAAAGCTTTACAGGATCCCTATTGCTTTCATACCCATTTCTACCATTAACTGGGAAGAGGTTGAAAGCACAAAAAATATCAAACATTGTCATATGGTTACTGCGTTTCTATATATTGTGTTAAGTTAGCATGAGTTTATTAAATGTTTAAACAACATATTTTCCTTCAGCTTCAGTTTGCACACGACACCTAATTGTTATTGTAGCTTTCAACCTAGACGAAAGATGTGATTTATTTGAGAATAATATGTTATTGCTCTGATATCAGTCGTGCTTGGTACAACTGTCTGCACACTGAGAACTGCACCCTCTAAGAATAACCTAACACAAGGTTGCTGAAAGCCTGATCCTCGCACCACATTAGACATAACACAAATAATGTTGCTGCCAACATTGGGCTCTACGCGGGTTTATGATAGAGTTACAGGGAAAGAATCAACACACTTGATGCTTCGCATGCAGAGAGCTGGTAGCTGTTGATGTGATCTGCTCCTACTGACCATTAGAGGTATGGGCCCGCCCTGCTAAGAACCCAAATGAGACCTTCTTAGATATAATATAATATGCTAAATAGGGTGCGCGAAATATAGGTGATACAAACTTTATATAGATTTTGCATTATAATATGCTATCACCATTCGCTTACTATGGATTAGTGACTATGCTGTTAACTCTAGTTTTTATAATATGTATGTTGATATTATATAAGATACTGCGTTTGAGAACATTGCATTGAGAAATAAATATTTCAAACTTGCACGTGTGTTCTTTGACTCCCAGTTTTTGTTTGAAATGATTATATAACGAAAGAGTGTTCATGTGTTCCACGATACCTGAGGTACCCTAAGTTCATGTTCTGGATTGTCTAAGTCATTGGGAGTTTGTTATAACCAATGAGACACTGTAGCTAGCTAGGTAAGGGGATTTCTGATACTAAGGTGAGTTTTGGGTCACCCTAACTCACCCAGGTTCTAGATCTCTGTGCACAGTTCTGTGGGAGAACGGAAACCCTGCTACATGGCGCCCAAAGTTGTTGGCCTTATATCATGACACTCGAGTAGTATATCATTCAAACCTTAACCCCTTCATTCCCGTTTCCGGAAAACGGTGGTGTCGGAAAAACCTACCTATTTTTGAAATAGGTCTTTTCAAGCTTGAATTTATGTGAAACGGTTTTTTTGAATTACTACCCAGTTGTGCTACAAAGTAATCTTTGTTTTTTCAACTTCCTGTGCTATCATGGCACAAGCCGTGGACATCCCGCAGCATAGTCGCATTGCGGTGCGTGACCACTTGCGGGCTTATAATGTCCCTGTGGAAGGCTTGGCTGTTGTTCTGGTGGTAAGTGCGGAACATGCTTACCCATACAAACTATTTTATTCGTGGGTGACATTTCCGGCGGTGAACGCTAATTCTGGTGTTTTCCATTCCGACACTGCTACGGCTGTACCGGCTGCGTATGCTCCGTACAGAGCACTGGAGGTTCCTATTGATGCTTGGCAGCATGGAGTTTGGTTTGGTGGTGCCCTACCACACGCTTTAACCGCTCCGAGTTTGGGTCCTTTGTCCATTCCGGGCACACCTTGGCCCGCTTTGGCTGGATTCACTCCTCACCCTAATCGCGCCACTTGTGGCGTAGCTGATCTGCGGCAACTTCATGAAGTCGCAGTGTCTGTGATTAGAGCGCTTGTTCATTACACTAGCCGTAATGTTCAAGACGTAGCCCCTAGGGGCGCGCAGCTTCGTGCTGAACAGGCTGGTTTAAAAATCAATCCTGTCATGGTGAATTCCGTGATGGGCAAAAAGCCTCAGGACAAGGATGATTTTCCGTTCTGGCTTGCAGAGAAATTCAGCCAGCTAGAAGCTGTGTTTCCTAATACGAATCCCGGTGATAAGCACTGGATTCTTACACTAAGTTTACCGAAAGATTTGGCACCTGAACTTGTTGACTGTGAGACCTGGGGTAAGACTTTTGCAGCTGTCTATTCGAGGTGCTATGGCACCCCGTCTGTGACCAATCTGGGTGCAGTCCTTAAACGTGTTCAAGATGAACACGGACCGGAGTCGGCGGTTGAGTTGGGTATGCGCCTGTGTGGCACCTTTGATGTAGTTTGCGATCTGATCCTTGCGAATGTCAAGGGGGATGCAGTGAACTTTCAGGTTGCTAACGCATTGGCGTTAATTCCCGAGGCCGAGAAACCCCGTCAGTTGGCAAGGATAATTGTGGCGGCTTATAAAATGGTTGGTCGCAATGCGAAGGGACTTAAAGCTTTTACTGACAAAGAGAAAAAGCAGCCCCAGGGTCAGTCTTCGGAAACGAGTGGTCAACAAAAGTCCAAGAAACAAAATTGGCCAAAAAAGCAGACTCAGGGTAAGCAACAACAACAAACACAGGTTTCTGCTCCTACGTCTCCGTTGCCTGCGCAGTCAGATCGGGTTTATGATTTGCGCGATCGCGCGATGATTAAGTCACCTGAAAGGTTTCAGGCTTCTGACCAACGCTCTCCTCGTTCCTTTCAGGACTCATCGGCTCCGTCAACCGGTGGTGGAGGGGGCGGCAGGGGCCGGGGTGGCCAGCAAGGACGTGGTCAGCCCCGCCCGCGTAACGGTGGAGAGCAGGAAGGCGCTACGCCCAAGAGATCACAGTTTGCCACAAAGAAAGTCGCCGCCCTGACAGCGCATCGATATGCCCCAGATAGTGAGAACGCGGCTTCGGAATCTAACGTGGGCTCTGACCTTGCTGGACAGCGCGGCAGAGATTACCATAGTGAGAGAGGCCCTCCGTCCACTGTTGAAGGTGACAGCGACTGACACTTATATTGTAATTGAAACTGCTGACACGCATGTTGCTCCCCCTGAGAGACTTTTTGAAATTGTCCTGTTAATAGAAGGTGACATGCAGCGAACTGTAAAAGGGGTATTTTGGGAAAATCTCTTGTCTACGTATGACATTTTGCTTTCGGAGGCTGACTGGCCCCCACCTTTTGTTCTCGCAGTTCCGCGAGGGGAGGAGGTAATCCTCCCCAGTTTCGCGCATACTGTATCGAGAGTGGAGGCGCTGCATTTTGCAGAAGAGTGGGCTCTGGTGCTTGCGCCGGCTGTGTACCGCAATCAGTGTGGCTGGGATAAATTGTCTCCAAGCCATGAGATTCCGTTACGGTCTCAGCCGCAGCCTCAACCTCAATATCCCATACGGCGTGAAGCCAAAGCTTCAGTCGCAGCTATCCTTGAACAATTGGAATATCAAGGTGTAATTGAAACGTGTGTGTCACCGATGAATAACCCCCTTTTTACTGTAAACAAGCCGGACGGCTCATATCGTTTGGTTTTGGATTATAGGCATTTAAACTCGCATTGCTGTAACTGCGCAGTACAGAATACACATGGCTCTGCTTTAGTGAATAGTCTTGAGCGTAAACGGTTCCAAACCACGCTTGACATTTCCAATGGTTTTTATGCCCATAGATTAAACGGTCTAAGTTCCCAATGGACCAGCTTTACATGCGGCGGTGTGCAAAAAAGGTTTCGGCGTCTCCCAATAGGCTATAAGAATAGTCCTGGAGTATTCTCCGCCCGCATAGTCTCTCTTCTGGAGGGCTTCGACCCAGTTGCTTGTTCGTATGTGGATGACATTTATCTCACAGACGACGATCTTTGGGAGCATCTGTGTCGAGTAAATAGCATAATTTGTAACTTTGCAGACATAGGTTACAAATTTAACTTTGCAAAGTCGCACATTGCAGAGTACACAGTGTTGTTTCTCGGCTACGAGCTTAACAACGAGGGAAAGGGGTTGGCACCTCACTTCCTGGAGAAATGCGCACAGTTGCGCTCTCCGACAACACTGAAAAAATTACAATCTTTGCTGGGTTTTTTTAATTTCGGGAGGACTTACATTCCGGAATATGCCCAGCGTATCAAGCCTTTGTATGCTTTGATACAACCATCTTTTTCCAAATCATGCTGGCTGCCTGAGCATTCAGCCGTTCTGCAGTCTTTGCAGGCTAATTTGCTCGCTTCTGAATACTTACAGAATCATGATAACCAGACCAACCTGGTGATAAGAATTATCCCTGGGGCGGTGGGTTTCACGTACCTGACTTTTAATGAAGGGGATACAGTACCTATTGCTTACAAGTCACACTTGTACACTTCGGCTGAACTGCGTTTTTCCACTGTGGAGAAAGTTTTAACGGCTGTACAGATGCCGGATGGCAATTCTTAAAGAACGTGCCCTGTCACAAGGAAAACGCATGTTGGTTGTTACCCCGTGTCCTGCCTTGGAGGCAGTTATGAAAGCCAGTGTACCAAATTCCAAAGCTTTGCACCCTAGGTGGATTCAATGGGCTGCATCCTTGACATCCCAGGATGTCACGTTTATTTTTGACGCCACTTTACGATCGCAGGAGTATTTACAGTATGAATTTGTTCATCCTGCTCCTTTAGCAATGCGGCCGTTGGAGGATTTCCATTGCATCATTTACACTGATGGTTTGGCTCAGGTTGCGCATGGCTCTAAACATGCCTACGTTTCCGCATGCGCCATTGTGGTCGGTGCCATGGTGAACGATGAGTTCAAGTCCAGTGTCGTGCACACGCAGACGCTTGGAGACTGCACCACACAATTAGCAGAGCTTCGTGCTCTGATGCTTGCATTGGAGTACGCAGATCCTAGTGTGACGACTTTGATCGTAAGTGACTCTTACTACTGTGTCCAGTCTTACAATGAAAACTTGTTCTTTTGGATTCAGAATGAATTTTGTGATTCCAAAGGTAGCACAATAAAACATAAAATGATCTGGGTCCGAGTGGCGGAACTTAAAGAGAAGTTGCCACTCGTGTTTGTGATTCATACTCTCGGCCATCAGCGCGTGGGGGTCCACGCTGTTGGTAATTCGCTTGCTGATTAAGCAGCGAAGTCAGCAGTATCGAAATACTTAGTTGCAGCAGTCACGAGGTCCAAAAGCAAAATAGATGATGACATCTTGGCAGCTGTTGCTGCAACGGAGAAGGGAGGTAAATATCCTGCGGGGTTCCCTTCTAAATACACATACCACTTAAGTCCCGATAAGGTTCCTTATGTGAAAATTCCTAATGTTGGCGAACGTCTAGTTCCCAACTCGGATCGCAGGGCGGCTTTGATTACAGCAGCTCATGAAGGTGTGGCGTCTGCGCATGCGGGCGTCTCAACCACTGTAACTCAGCTACAACAAAGGTTCTGGTGGCGGGGACTGTACAAACAGACGCGCGATTATGACCTTCATTGTGACATTTGCCAGCAGATTAAACCTTCAACTGCTGCGCGTCCGCCTCAGACACAGTTGTACATCTCTAATAAACTGCTTGGATGCGTTTATTTGGATCACTGCAGTCCATTTTCTTCTGATACTGCATACAAGTACATCTTGGTAGGAGTTGACTCATGCACACGC
Organism: Lissotriton vulgaris; assembly: GCF_964263255.1. NCBI lineage: Eukaryota > Metazoa > Chordata > Amphibia > Caudata > Salamandridae > Lissotriton > Lissotriton vulgaris. The sequence goes on along the minus strand of NW_028246754.1, from coordinate 37,952 downwards.
TTTGTGTGGGTATGGCCACATCGGAGCGCTGATTCACGGACTGTCATCAAGGATTTGCGAGTCTTTATAGGGATTTTTGCCTGTGGTACCTTCCATTCGGATCAGGGTCCGGCTTTCGCCTCTAAGGCGTATAAGGATGCTATGGTTTCGTTGGGGGTCCAAGTCAAGTTTTCAAGTCCGTACAGACCCGAGGGTAACAGTGTAGTAGAACGAATGAACCGTGACTTAAAGCAATCTTTGACAGTCCGAGTTATAGGCACTGGCAGAAACTGGTTAGCCCACCTTAATGGCGTGCAGCGTGCGCTTAATAATCTCCCTAGAAGGTCTCTGGGTGGGCGGACCCCGTACGAAATGCTCTTTGGTATCAAGATGTACGTCCCTGACCTCGACGGTCTAGACTGCAAGGCCCAGGCCACGGCCTTTGACGTAGATGAACATTGCAATGTTTTACAGGATCTACAAAAGACCAGAGACAGTCTAGCAAAGGAACATTTGCCCTCCACATCGGATGATGCGTTGCAGATCCCGGTAGTTGGCTGGCTACCCCAAGTTGGAGAACTGGTTCGAGAGAAGATCGATAACAAGAAAGAGTTTGGTCCCTCATATCGTGCACCGGTTCGAGTTCTTGGAGTGAAGGGCACAAGAACAGTCCTTTTACCACCACTTCCAGGTCTTAAGGAAAACAGATTTATTTCTATTGACAATGTCAAGACACACAGGGTGGCCGATTCTTCATAGCATGACACCCGCTGTTTCCTGTCCTACCATGGTGAGGCATTCTGTGCTGGCAATAACTTCTGGTGCAGAACAGGAGGTGTCCCTCGAGATGCCTGCCATATCCAGTCCTTTATTAAATACTATTCCCGTTACTAACATTGATGAGCTGAACTACATCTATCCTGCTGACTTATCTATGCCAGATTTGAAGACTCGTTTGGCCGGCCAGTCCAGATTCTCTTTTGACTCTGTTTCGGAACTTTCAAAGAAACCCTCAACTATTGCAAAATATGCCACCTTATTTAAAAAACATTTTTTGATTCCCCCTTGGACATACATTTGGTTGATTCGATTTTCATTTTACCTTTTTATGTCAATTGGTTTTATGTTTTATTTTTTCCGCCTGATCGATGGTCACTATGTTAAAGAAAGAACAGGAATTTGGTACCTTAATGGAACATTGGCCCCTCTTTCCTCTTCACATTCAGCACACAGACTGAAACGAAACTTGAATACAGTCAACATTACAGCTTGGCCTGTCCTTGATGGGATTGTGTGGGATGCGGTTAGATTTCAAATACATGGGCCCACTGAAGTGATCAATGTTCCGAATGTGCTTAGAGTAAACATGGGGGATGTGATTAAACAAAATATACGGTCTGATGATTGGGATATTCAGGCCGTAGAAGCATTATTCTCTGATTTGAAATATTATGCTGCCTTCGATGCTGAGAATCTGTACTTAGATTCTATTAATTATGGTGATTTGTTTTGTTTTCAGCATTATGGTAATCATTTTTTGCATAAGACAAATTCCAGGAGGGTTGCTGTAAATTATACACAATGGGAACATTGCCCTGCTCCATTGGGAGGCACCTCCAATACGTTTCTGAAAAAATACACTTATTTCACAGATTTTAATCAATCAAATCCTGAGTCATTTTATTTCAAAATGACACAAAAGTCCATGTCCAAAGTTAGACTTACCGATACCAAATTGCTGTATTCGAAGTCCTTTCTAGACAGATTAGCTGTAGATGGCTACGAGTTTTGGAAAGGAACAATTGACCTTAAATCGGTTTGGGGTACCAAAGATTGGCAGGTACAAGGCACTGAGGCTTTGCACCGTGCATGTCTCATCCCGAATCACATGTTGTTTCTAAATTCATCCATTTTCCAGACAACATGCTTTGGATTGGCTACTTCTAAAAAATTAAATACACCAATCATCCCAGATTTAGAGGAATATTCAGGTTGGGGTAATTATACTGAATTGTCCATTCATGAGTTGCAAGCTCTGTTGCACAATTCATCCTTTAACGTTTCCAGTTTGGATTCCAAGGGTTGGCTGATGTGGCATAGGAGTGCTGATTCTTGCCAACGTCGTTTTCTGGGTTTGGCTAAAGGGTTCACAGATGTCAGACCTGATCCCCGTTTTGAAGATGATTATACTGTCACAACTTATTCTGTGGGGAAGCTGTGTCAGAATTGGTTACAACATTCCACATTAGCTGCAGTTAAACTACATCTGACTCAATTAACTGAAAATGTGGATTTGAACGATTTTATAAAAGGCCCAGCTAAAGGTAGATCTAAACGATGGATTTATGCGGTATACAATGAAATTTGGAAAGTTTCTCAAATTGAGGCTGCTAAGCGCCTAAGGGCAATTGATCAAGTAAATTTAGAAAAAGTGCTTGCAGTTGTCGATAACAGTATTAACACGCTTTCTTCCCGAATTTACACGTTGAACAATGTTGTGTCTTCTGTTGTTGACATTGTACATGATGAAGTGTCCGTATTGTATCATGGTCAAAATCAATTGCGTTCTGTAATGCAGTTTGCTTGGACACTACAGACTGTAAAAAATGAATAAGTTAAAATGAACCGTAGTTTATATTAATTTATGTCTGACATCTGCCTGTAAATGATATGAGCCACTCATAATGGAAGGTAGCTCCATGCTGCACAAATGGTTAAAATTAAGTTGTCTGAAATTCAGCCAGAACCAGAAAGAATGGCAAGTGAACGTGTATGTGCCTATTCTGCTGTAACTCCAACTTGTTTAATGATTCACTAGCTTTTCACCTGTGTATAGAGCCAGTTCAGCCAGTTCAGCCAGTTCAGCGAGCCAATTCCTAGAAAGGGCTCGCTGACCTAGGACGTGCCAAGTTTGGTCTGCCCCTTGCCCGGTTAAGTGAAAGGGTAAAGTGTTTGCTCAGCACAGATAGCAAGCGCGTCATTTGTATGGGAAAGCAGAAAACACGGGCCTCTGCTGATAAGAGCAAACAAGTGCACATTGACATTTCAAAGATAACCGACCAAAGGCTGTGGGTCAGGAGGTAGTGGTGTAAAGATTAACCAGCATCTGCATGGTCAGATCCGTCAGGAATAATGTAAAGTGTGAACGTAGACATATTTCTGAAATGCACCATGATGTTGTAATGTACACATGGACTATTTCTGAAATGATCACCCCATGATGTCATTATTAATAATTAATGTGTCCATGTACACGTGGACTATCTGTGAAGTGCTCACACCATGATGTTAATGTTAATGATTGATGTATCCAGGTTCTGAAAAATGTATATAAGAACTGATTTCCTTTCTGTAAAACCAGATCACTTTGCAATCCTGCAAATTGTCTCAGCTGCAGCTTATTGGCAATAAAGCCACTTTCATTTGAAACCTTGTATGTGCCCTTCTTCTTATCCCTATTAACAAATTTTGTGCTTTTACAGATGGTGCCAGTGACTCGCTAGGAACTGATGGTCTCTGCAGGGGATAAAGAACTGCGGTCTCTGGACTCTTCAGGGGCCTTCCAGTCTCGGTGTATGCAGCGCAGCTGCTGATTGGACATAGTTTCCTGCAAGGCCCAGACAGGAAGGCTCCCGTTGATAAGCCTTTGACAATAGACACCACCAGCTTCCTTTGAGCCATCAGGTGATTTTGCCACAGCAAAGAAGGGTGCATACAACGGCATACAACTGGTCTGATGATCAGGTAGGCAGTGCTTAACTGCACTGAACTCAATTTTATCAATTGAATGTTGTTTTTCTAACTACATCAGAGGGTACACACTGAGATTCATTAGGGGTCTCTAGGGGAGGTCTGAGGGCACCTTTAAGATAGGTGCCTGAGGAGGACTGTCCAACCTGTGAAAGATCATAAGGATCCCAAGGACAGGAGAGGGACCGTGAGAGGTTGCCTCAGAGGGACCGTGGGAGGTTGCCTCAAGACAGAGCATGCTTCTGAAAGACGTCTAAAAATATGCATATTGTTGAAGTAAGGTGTACAACAGTATATTTTAGAAAAGAAATAAAAAGTGACAAAGGAAGAAAAATAATTAAATTAGTAACTAAATAAAAACCAAAATGCTTAGCAAATTATTTCTGAGCACAGCTAAAGGCCGCAGGGCAGCCTTAGATGTCACTCAACTGACACATTCTCGTGGCACACCAGCATGGTACGTGTCACGGAAAAAAGGGTACCATACAGCTATTCATCTAGATCAATGGACTCATTATACCAGGAAAAATCCTGATTTACAATGGCCAGAATATGGCACGTTTGATAGAGCTAAAATGCTTTATTTAGAAGATTGTTTAAGGGAACGTGAAAAGAAAGGGAAGAAAGTAAGTTTATTACAATGGGATGCATTTCATGCATGGCGGTAATACGCCGCTAATAGATGGCCAGGGGAACTTAGGACAACGAAAGGAAAAGCTATGGCACATGATAGGGAGAAGGCAAAAGAAAGATGTGTATCAAGTTGTAGGGAAAAAGAAATGGAAATAGACAAATGCTTCACAGTTCATAAACCAATACCAGATGTGTACCCCACTCTACCTAATGCTCCTTTAGAACAGGAAGATACAGAGGATCCTGTAATAGAAGCATTATTAACGACTCCTCCTCCATATAGTCCACAAACATCACACAACGCATCACAGGAACAAAAATACACAACTACTATACAACAGAAAGAAGTATCTGGTACACCTATAGGAAAAAGGGGTCTGCGATCACAATTAGCACTTTCACAGAAGGAACAGAGTGAGGTACAGGCATGGGTAGATGAAGTTATGAAGAAAGGGTCCTCATTGTGGTTGAATGAAAGGTGCGCATTCCCAGCGCATTACACACCAGCATTTCAACATTTTGCTTTGATAGATTTGGACACCAAGGCGTTTCACAGATTTAAGAGTTGGGAGAGGTTTTGGCCCTCTTCTGCTGGATACCCACGTGTTGAAATTTTGCCTAATAAAATATATAACAAATTACTAACTGTACTAGAAGACACAGCAGCAATAGAAAAAGAGAGATTAGAAGCACTCCAGATATTAACTGAATGGGTGGACGCACAGATAATGATAGAAAGAAAATGTGAAGGGTTTAAGAAAAGTAAAGAGGAGGGGGAACTACAACAGCCATCTAAGTCTTGTGTTCTTTCACCTGATCACATCATGCCTTTGAGAGAGGTACCAGGAACTCAGCCAGGACACACTACTATTAAGGTGCACACACCATGGTCTAACGTTGAGTTACATAGATTTGCACTTCAGTTTCCAGATATTAGACAAGACAGAGAAGAATGGTATAGACAGACAGAAATAATACTAAGAGTTGGCACTCTCACACTGGATGACATAGAACAAATGTTTTCTATAATATTGCCCCCAGACATTTGGGGAAAAATAAGGAGAGAGGATGATGAAGGCTTAAAAATACAATGGGAAAATATTACTAAAGCAAAAAGGGAACAAGGAGAGGATATATCGGATGATATTAGAGTAGGTATGGGCGGAAAATCCGTTTCGCTCGCGGATTTTGCGGATTTTCGGGAAATCCGCAATCCGCGAGATTCGCGAATCTCCCGCAAAATCCGCAAATCCGCGAGCAGCGGATTTTGCTCGCACTGCTCGCACTGTTCGCGTGAGTTCGCGGCTTCCCAGTACAACTTCGCGCCCCGCAAATAAGTGCTAAATTGCAGAAATACGATCTTAGCAAAACTGAAACTACTTGCGAGGTTCAAAAGTTCAGGCTCATCATTAGTAGCCATTTCCTGTAGTGCTTCCTGAGGGGCCCCTCCAGAGTTCAGTTGCCAGTTGCAACTATTATGTGACCCTGCTCTGAACCTCAGAATAGTTACACATATGCCACAAAGGTCCTGAATTACAGCTAAGGGAGACAAGCAGGAGCCAGGCTGGAAGTTAAAATCCATTAATCAGCCCCTAATTCATTATTGTCAGTTGGGGCAGGGCAGGTGTTGTAACTAATTTTGCAACAATGAAAGCACTTAGCAAGTGCAAAAGATCACTAATCAGGGCGCACTAAGGAAGCAGGTGCCAGCTAAAAAAATATTCTGTGACACATTAATCAGCCCCAAATTAATTCAGGTCACTTGAGGCAGGGAAGGTGTGCTTTGCTTTGCCGAAAATAATGTACACTGGACAACCAGAGGGTGTGGTGATGAAACAGAGGGTGGCATGGGTGGGCCAGAGGGTGGCATGAGTAGTCAGAGAGTGGCAGTGGTGACAGAGAGTGGCAGTGATGAAGAAGAGTGTCCCAAACAGGCTGGACACGTAGAAACAACAAGTTCGCAAAACTTGCGACCCGACAGGTAAGTTCGCAAATTGCGAAATTGTAAAAACCCTCGCGAACTGGCAGAAACACGGGCGAACACAAAAAAAAAAAAATCCGCAAATTCGCGGGAATTCGCGGATTTTGAGGATTGCGAGTTGGCAAATCCGCAAAATTCGCGAACGCGAGATCCGCAAAATTCGCCCATGCTTATATTAGAGACTTACCAGCAAAAATAATGGCTAAAGTAAATACACTGGTACCCAGAAAACAAATAGACTGGTCAAAATTAAATGCATGCATTCAAGATACTGAAGAAACAGTATCTGGGTTTTTCGCTAGAATACAGAAAGTCTTCACAGCTTCAAGTGGTTTAGATACTGAAAAAGAAGCAACACAAAGCGCACTTGTCTCCTGTTTTGTAAATAATTTAAAACCTTCAATAAAAAGAGGGATTCTAGAGTACAACCCTACTTGGTCATGCAAACCTCTGACAGAAATTTTACAATTAGCACAGTATTACGAAATGCTAGGGAAAAAGGATTTGGAAAGTAAAAATAACAAAATAAAGGAGTTAAAAACAAAGGTTTTGATTCAGCAAGCAAACCAGTATAGCGGCAGAGGACAAAGAAGCAGGGGGAGAGGAAGAGGCCGTGGAGGCCCACAAAGGTCATTTTCGGCTCCCCCTACACAGCATACCACCACAAATGAACAAACACACACACAGGGATGCTTTAATTGTGGGGAACATGATCACTGGAGAGCTCAATGCCCACACCCTGTCAAACAGTCACAAAGAGCGGGTGGGATGGGGAGATCAAGAGGCCGGGGAAGGAGCATGGGAAGAGCTGGATATCAACAGCAAGGACGTGACTCACAACCTGGCCCAGCAGGGTATCCCCCCAACACAAATTTCTTTGATAATGAACAAATACCAAAAATGCAGGTGCATCACCCTTATGATGGAATATATCAGGAAGGGTCCCAAGGGGAATGGGACTATTATGCACTTAAGGGAGGCCCGAGAGAGTTAATACAGAGGATGGTAATCCCTGTAGATCCCACTGGACCATATGTGAGGGGTAAGATTGAAGGTACACCTGTGGAATTACTAATAGATACAGGGGCCACCAATTCCTCCTTAACAAAGAAAAAGTTTCCAGATGTTCCTCTCTCGGTAAAAATAAATAAGTCAGTGGGATTCACCAACATACTTGTAACAAGCCCAATTTCAGCACCCTTTAAATACAGTATAGGCCCAATTCAGGACACGCATTCATTCCTTATATCAGACAAATGTGCATTTAATTTGTTGGGATTGGACTTGCTAAAAAAGATGAATGCCATGATTAAGTGCACTGCAGACGGAGTTTTCTTGGAAGTAGATGGACCAATGACAGAGGAAATGGGCAACTGTTTCCTATCAATAGGAATACAAAACATTACAGCACAAATAATGGATCAGATAGATTCAAGGATATGGGCAAAACACAAAAATGACACAGGGAAAATGAACATCACACCTGTAACAATTACAGTCAAACAGAATGTGAAATTACCAAGAATACCACAGTACAAAATAGCTCCAGAGGGTCTAAAGGGATTGCAGGATATAGTAGCTGACTTACTAAAAGAAGGGATTGTTAAAGAAATATCAGGCAGTCCTTGTAACAGCCCTATTCTTCCGGTCTTAAAAAAAGCGATGGAAATACTAATGAAAAAAGTTACAGATTCATAGTTGATCTCAGAGAAATTAATAAAATAGTGGTGCCACAGTTCCCGGTTGTCCCAAATGTAGTATCAATATTGTCAACACTGTCACCAGAAATGGCATATTTTTCTGTAGTGGATTTGAAGAATGCCTTCTTCTCAATTCCAGTAGATGAGGGTAGCATGTACCTCTTTTCATTCTCTGTAGGCGGGAGAACCTTCTGCTTCTGTAGAATCCCTCAAGGGTTCACAGAAAGCCCGAGCATTTACAACCAGGCCTTGAAAAGAGAACTAGACATGTTCAATTTATCACCTAATTCTGTGCTAATTCATTATATAGACGACCTGCTGCTTGGTAGCATCTCTGAGACACAATGTACAACTGACACCATTCATTTGTTAAATTTCTTAGCTGAACGTGGTCACAAAGTTTCACCAGCAAAGATACAATTTGTTCAACAGGAAGTATCCTACCTAGGACACATCCTGTCGAAAGGGCAGAGAAGATTGGATGATAAGCGCATTAAATCGATTCTACAGACACCAGTGCCACGCACCCAAAAACAGGTGCGAGCCTTTTTAGGTATGGCCAGTTATTGTCGACATTGGATTGTTAACTTCTCCTTGATTTCAAAACCCTTATTGGCCCTGACCCACAAGGACACACCCGAACCCCTTCAGCGGTTGCCAGAACATGAACAAAGCTTCCTTGCCATTCGGCAAGCTCTCTGCTCTGCTCCTGCTTTAGGCCTACCAGACTATGCTAAGTCTTTCCAACTCTATGTTCATGAGTCTGACGGGAGTGCTCTTGGGGGGCACATGTAACACTTCACAAGTGTAATGTGCTTAACCCTGCCACTCTGTTACCTATTCCCACTGATGATCTAGTGGACTCAGACCATGATTGTATTTTGTTAACTGAGAAGCAAACAAAAGGGATAATTGATATGACAGATACACCCTATGCAGATGCAGAAGGAGAATTGCGGGTGGATGGTTCCTGCCTTAGAACAGAGGATGGAAATACATCAGCAGCCTATGCAGTTGTAACAAATAAAACTGTAGTTGAGTCCTGTAAGATACCCGAGTTGTCTGCACAAGCAGGAGAACTTGTGGCACTCACACGAGCTTGTGATTTATCTGAAGGAAGGTGTGTTAACATATATACAGACAGCCAATATGCCTTTAATGTGGCACATTCCTTTGGAAGACTCTGGAAGGAAAGAGGTTTTATTACCTCACAAGGCACAAAGATACAGCACGGAGTGCTTATCACCAAATTACTTAACTCCCTGGCACTTCCAAAGAAATTGGCCTAAGTTAAATGCAGTGCTCACAAAGTTACAGACAAGGTAGGCCAGGGAAATGCATTTGCTTACATAACAGCAAAACAGACAGCAAGAAATAATTCAGCACTAGTACTAACGGTCCAAGAATTACCTGATGAAGTGAAGTCACTAGATCTAACAAGTGAAGGTATAAGACTAATGCAACAAGGAGCAACAGCAGAAGAACAGATGGGTTGGTCAAAGGACGGGTCATTTGTTCAAGGATGTTGGATGAATGACGCCAAGGATAAATATATGTTACCAGACAGGATGGTCTACTCTATGTGTTTGGCCATGCATGGCCCGGCACATATATGCAGGGATGCGATTGTAAATTGCATGGACAAATTCTGGGTGAACAAGAACATAAGAAAAATAGCACAGGAGATATGTCAAACATGTATGGTATGTGCACAGTACAATGTGGGTAAGACTGCTCCAGTACCCAAAGGCCACTTTCAAAAACCAACAATGCCATTTGAAGCCCTGCAAATAGACTATGTGGAGATGCCCCCTACAAATAAGTATAGGTATATCCTGGTGGTGGTGTGCATGTATTCAAAATGGATAGAGGCATACCCGGTGAAACACAATGATGCCATCTCAACAGCCAAGTGCCTGATAAAGGAGCTGATCCCACGTTTTGGGGTCCCAAAAACAATATTTTCAGACAATGGCAGTCACTGCTGTAATGAAATAATAAAACTGACATGCAAAGCCTTGGGAATACAGCAGAAGCTACACTGCGCCTATCATCCAGAGGCCGCTGGTGCAGTGGAAAGAAAAAATGGCGTGCTTAAGGCCAAGATAGCAAAAATATGTGCTGACACAAAATTGACCTGGATGGATGCCTTACCTATTGCCCTAATGAGCATGAGGAGCACACCAGATGCCAAGACCAAACTCAGTGCACACCAAATTGTCACTGGGTTGCCAATGGTAGCTTGGGGAGTTCCAGACAAAAATGCTCTGCCTATGATGACGAATGAACTGTTGAATGATTACTGCATGTCACTTACACGCACTCTTGCTTCTATCAACCAGCACGTCAAGGGGGCCCTTCCAGAGCCACTGCAGGTCGAGGGGCACAAGTTCAAGCCCGATGATTGGGTGCTCATCAAAGCATTCCAGAGGTCCCACTGTCTCCAAGCTCGCTGGAAGGGTCCGCAGCAAGTCCTGCTCGCCACAAAGACAACAGTGAAGTGCACCAACAACAAATCTTGGATACATGCCAGCCATATAAAGAGGGCACCTCCTGAGACTGCATCCAGCCAAGACCCAGGTCAGCAGCACATGCCAACACCAGAATTGATCAAAGAGGAAAAAAGGTACAATTTGAGGTCTACAAAGAAGAAGGAGATGAAATGTCAGTAATTCTGGTAACTGATCTTCTGCAGGAAACAGATGAAGTACTACTATTAGATATTATCCTAACAGATATTTTGACAACAATTTTTGACTTTGAGAATAGCAGTGAAGAAGACAACGAAGACGCACTCATTTACCTTGAGGAAGTATTTGATCAGCTAGAATACCAACTAATGTGAGATTTAAATAGTATAGCATTACAAGAAGCCTTGAGTAGAGTACTTTCTGACTAAGAAAATTCAACTAGGGTATATTGCACACTACCACCAGGAGTAATAGCTCAGTTGCAGAACAAGAAAAGTTTAGCACACTTCATCAGGGAATTCTTAATAAAAAGTGGGCCAGTACAACGTTGAGTAGATGAACTGATCCAGGAGGTATTTGCGAGTCCTCCTGTAACTGCATAGTGCCCGTGCCACTGCAGCAATTAGTAGATGAACTGATCCAGGAGATATTTGCGAGTCCTCCTGTAACTGCATAGTGCCCGTGCCACTGCAGCAATTAGTAGATGAACTGATCCGGGAGGTATTTGCGAGTCCTCCTGTCACTGCGAGCACCCGTGCTGCTGCAGCAACCAGCAAATAACTTTTTCACAGGTTGGCAAGACAGCCTGCTTCAAAAAGCTCCTTTAGGGTGAGGTACAGTGGACAATATTGTAAAAAAAATAAGTAAGGTTGCACTAAAGGTTGAAATACGTGACCAAAGGGTCGTGCATTACAAGAATTACATGCATATCTTTGGGAGGCGAGAAGTACCAAGAAATTCTCAGAGACCATCTGAAATATTAACGAATAGCTGTTCGCAATATATTCTATACTACAGCCTCACCTTATATGTGTTTATGCTTTTTGTGTGTTTCGCTTATATCATAGTAAGGATTCATAGTGATAATTCACAACATAGTGTCATCAATAGCACTACATCCAATTAAAGAAAGTATAAGATTAGATAGGTATGGATAGGGAAAATGCAGCTCTAAAAATGAAGAGAAAATGGTATAAGTCTAAAATGTGCATGCCTGGGGTGATATTCTGTCTGTTATTGCTAGCATTAATTACTGTATATCTATTGGATGTGTTCTATCCCATGGAACAGTTGATCCCAACACCAACAACACCTGCTACAATACCTGCATACACTTTGTCACCTGAAGAAATAGCCCACAGAGAAGATATGCACCACAATTCCTTTGTAACTTTGTTGCATCATACAAATAAGATATTACCAAGGGGAAATTGCTGGATATGTTTGCAATTCCCAGCTTCGGTGGACCAAAGTTTGCCCCTGGTTCAAGTCCCACTGCCTTTTGCAGCATCCTGTTATGCCATTTACATAACAATAGTAAAAACAGAACTAATAACTGTTTTGCAGAATTTAAAGAAAAGTACTGCTGGTGCAGGGACAACTAGGGCTCCACCTGCAGGAACATTATATAACAAATATATGGCAGATATTCTGACTCTGGGGAACTGCACGGAGGTAATAGAACAGAATGCAACATTCCCCCTGTCTGACATCTTTACTCCGCTCTTTCCAACTCAGAATACAAGCACTGGGATAGCAGGCCCATCAAAAGAGGCAAATAAGAATATACCATTTTCGAAGTTAAAATTAAGAAAACACAACGCAATAGGGAGTATTTGTATTAAGAGTAATGGGACCTATCAGGTGGGCAATAGTACAAATTGTAACATGACATTTGAAATGACGGCCGTAAATATTAGCATTCCACTTTACGTAGGTGACTCAATTTATTTCATTTGTGGAGAGAGGGCTTATACATGGCTTCCAACAAGTTGGAGTGATTGTTGTCACCTAGGTTTTGTATTACCTGCTATAGCAATAAAAGACACAAAGGAAGTACGAAGGGACATGCAAAGACATGCACCACGGCGAGGCAGGAGAAGTGTGGATGAAAGAGATACAGCATCACAGATAGCGGGTGACATATTTAAAGGAGTGGTACCATGGATTGGTCCAGCTATCAACTCCAGGGATATACGTAGATTATCCAGGCTACTAGAAGCAACAATAAATGAAACAACAAGTATACTTGAAAATATTACAGTAGAGCTTCAAGCTGTGAGATTAGTTTCGTTACAAAATAGAATGATTCTTGACATGATGCTAGCAGAAAGGGGAGGAGTCTGTGCAATTATAGGGGCGTCCTGTTGCACCTATGTCCCGGACTCCTCGGTTACTGTCAGGGAAGCAATAAAAAGATTGCATCATATAGGTGTAGAAGCACATCAGGATTCTGGTACATGGGATATAGGAGGTTCACTTTGGAGTTGGTTGAGCGCATGGGGTTGGAAGATAGGAATGGTGTTCATAACAATTTTCCTAATAATAATAGGCTGTTGTCTATTAATTAATTGCCTGCCAATGTGCTGGCAACTATTGGGACAGCTGACAAAGTGCCAAGTGAGGAAATTAGGGGAAAAAGAAAGAATGCTGATGCAAACAGTCACTACTGAGTTGATGAACATAGACATTTCTGACAATGATAAGAATGGACAATATAATTATTAAATTGTGATATGCTTCGTGATGAAATTATTTTAAACTAAGGTTCAAAGGGTCGTTTTGTAAAAGATGAAAAATTACTTGGCCCTCTTCAATGAATACATTAAAATGAACCGTAGTTTATATTAATTTATGTCTGGCATCTGCCTGTAAATGATATGAGTAAAAGGGAACAGGAGTGAAGCCCATAGACCAAGCTGGGACTGGGTATGAAGTATATATAGCAAACAATGTCCCACTAGGTAACAGTAGCAAAGACAGTTTAGAAAAATGCATACAATATGTATTACAAGGAAGGAAAGCAAGGAGTCTCAGTACATTTTGTGAAAAGGTTATTAATCACCAGTTTACATGAAAATGGGAAGCACAGTTAGGTAGCAGCACTGTACATGAAAACATTCATGGAGCAACCCAATGGGCACTTGGTGACAACGTGATAACAAAGTGAAGGTGACGACGCAAGTGAACGTGGTGAACAGCGTGGTCGGCGCGAAGTGATAAAAAGCAATGACACATAGGCTCTACATTGAGTGTATAGAATTAAAATGTTCAAATTCGGCACAGTTCTGAGCCTATTGGTAGTGCGCCGTAAAATAGCGCTGTGTTTGTCGACGGCGTTTCGATCCTCTGTGAATCGGGATCCTCTTCAGGACAGGGTTGCCGTTGATATGTATGTATATGTAAATGATATGAGCCACTCATAATGGAAGGTAGCTCCATGCTGCACAAATGGTTAAAATTAAGTTGTCTGAAATTCAGCCGAAACTAGAAAGAATGGCAAGTGAACGTGTATGTGCCCATTCTGCTGTAACTCCAACTTGTTTAATGATTCACTAGATTTTCACCTGTGTATAGAACCAGTTCAGCCAGTTCAGCCAGTTCAGCGAGCCAATTCCTAGAAAGGGCTCGCTGACCTAGGACGTGCCAAGTTTGGTCTGCCCCTTGCCCGGTTAAGTGAAAGGGTAAAGTGTTTGCTCAGCACAGATAGCAAGCGCGTCATTTGTATGGGAAAGCAGAAAACACAGGCCTCTGCTGATAAGAGCAAACAAGTGCACATTGACATTTCAAAGATAACCGACCAAAGGCTGTGGGTCAGGAGGTAGTGGTGTAAAGATTAACCAGCATCTGCATGGTCAGATCCGTCAGGAATAATGTAAAGTGTGAACGTAGACATATTTCTGAAATGCACCATGATGTTGTAATGTACACATGGACTATTTCTGAAATGATCACCCCACGATGTCATTATTAATAATTAATGTGCCCATGTACACGTGGACTATCTGTCAAGTGCTCACACCATGATGTTAATGTTAATGATTGATGTATCCAGGTTCTGAAAAATGTATATAAGAACTGATTTCCTTTCTGTAAAACCAGATCACTTTGCAATCCTGCAAATTGTCTCAGCTGCAGCTTATTGGCAATAAAGCCACTTTAATTTGAAACCTTGTATGTGCCCTTCTTCTTATCCCTATTAACAAATTTTGTGCTTTTACAAAACTCTGAAGGCTGGTCGAGTGCCTTGGAGTTATATGAACGTCACATCACTATTTGCCCCTTTTAATTTGACTGACAAGCAGCGCATGCTTTCCATGCGAGATGCGTCATTTTCTATGTTACACATTGAAAAATTAGAGTCCTTGCCCTTTTCTGTGGCTGAGGTAACTGCTGCTACATGGCTTATCCATGGTATTATTACTTTGCCATTTGCTCTGTATAAATTTACAAATTGTATGCGATATATTGCTATAGGGCGATATGAACCATTAGGCAGTGCTTTCCTCCATGAGACATGGTCTTTACCATACACATACAGATGTCTAAAGGAGGGGAATGAAGTGAATCTGAATGCTGAAGAATGTACACAGTCGCCTGACCGCTCACTAATATGCAGACACATCCAGTTGCATGGTTCTTGTAATCAGGACAAGCCTAATTTAGCCTGTGTTTTAAAAGGCACACCGGTTCCTGCAATAGTTCCCACCTTCACTTTATTGTCTAACGGTAGTTATTTACTTTTGAATAACGAAATGTGTTGTGGGTTAATGGTCGGTATCGCCTATGTGGTTACTGTATCAGAACGTGTGGTGTGTTGCAAGAACGTGTTATATCCACCCACGCATGGGAATTCAGATGTTTCCATTTGGCCGCAAATCCCAACCTTGAGAGCGGAGTTCAACGGTTTGAGCCGAATAAGGGCTCTTTTGTCTCAGAAAGAAGTGGCCCTGAGCTCGGCCCGTGAAACTTATGTCCTTCACATAGCTAACACACGCACAGAGGTGCAGGCACTTATAAATACTGACTTGCCGTTTCATTTCTGCGAGCTGGTTCATCAGATCTTTAATGCCTCCTCCACGTCTGGGATCGCACATTTTTTTTAAAGTGGTTAGCAGTGGTCTCGTGACTATGTTTGAAAAAGTATTTGGTATTATCCCTGCGTTTTTTCATTCTATATTCGCAAGTTTGTTTGGCGGATTCCCTGTGTTGCTGGCTTTGGCTGCAGGCGTTTTGGTGATATTTTGCTTTATAAAACATGGATGCCCATCCTGCACAAGGAGCCGCTCAGCCCCTTCTAACACTATTTCGCAACCGGATGCTTGAATACTATGGCACCTTACCCCTTGCGACTTTAAGCATGGCTTTTGGATTATCGTTTCGGTTTTCCTATTTCACATGTGTCCAGCCTGTGTTTCATTGCCTGAGCTGTGATTTCGACTGGGCCATTGATTTGTGTCTCTGCTTGACGACTTCTCCTGACGTCGATTTTGATCAGCTGATGAGCCCCGTAGTTGCTCACGAGTTGGTTTGTTCTGGCGAAAGGGTTATGGCTGTGGCAGCGATGCATGGACTAATGAGTCAGTGGGACATATCCGCAGCGGCGCATGACTTTCTGGCACATAGCGTTCTCGAGAACCCAATGAGTTGTCCTCTGATGTTGCTAGAGGATTCGGTGCTGGAAGAGCACGTATGTTCTTTTCCATTGCTTAATTGGATGGCTGTTTTCGATGATGACAGTGATTTCATGTTGGAAGCTGTAGCTACCTATTTTGCATATTCAATCGACCCATGAGTGACTTTGAAGACTTTCATTATTATGGCACGTGACTTTTTAGAAATTCTGAATCGTGCCTTTTTTATTACAAACATTCGACTTTTATATGTTCTAGGCCTATGAACTCGTAGTTGGCCTTAAGTTCGAATTTTTATATTTTTGTGTGGCCACTATAGGCATTCATACATATTTTTTGTTATTAAAAACTTATATACATTTACATACATTTAGCTTGGCTCAATATTGTTGAACTCTGCTTTCATGTTTTGCCTCTCATATAGTATTGGCTTATATTTACTCCCTTTTTTAACCGTCCTCGGATCATTGGGGGGGTGTCATATGGTTACTGCGTTTCTATGTATTGTGTTAAGTTAGCATGAGTTTATTAAATGTTTAAACAACATATTTTCCTTCAGCTTCAGTTTGCACACGACACCTAATTGTTATTGTAGCTTTCAACCTAGACGAAAGATGTGATTTATTTGAGAATAATATGTTATTGCTCTAATATCAGTCGTGCTTGGTACAACTGTCTGCACACTGAGAACTGCACCCTCCAAGAATAACCTAACACAAGGTTGCTGAAATCCTGATCCTTGCACCACATTAGACATAACACAAATAATGTTGCTGCCAACATTGGGCTCTACGCGGGTTTATGATAGAGTTACAGGGAATGAATTAACACACTTGATGCTTCACATGCAGAGAGCTGGTAGCTGTTGATGTGATCTGCTCCTACTGACCATTAGAGGTATGGGCCCGCCCTGCTAAGAACCCAAATGAGACCTTCTTAGATATAATATAATATGCTAAATAGGGTGCGCGAAATATAGGTGATACAAACTTTATATAGATTTTGCATTATAATATGCTATCACCATTCACTTACTATGGATTAGTGACTATGCTGTTAACTCTAGTTTTTATAATATGTATGTTGATATTATATAAGATACTGCGTTTGAGAACATTGCATTGAGAAATAAATATTTCAAACTTGCACGTGTGTTCTTTGACTCCCAGTTTTTGTTTGAAATGATTATATAACGAAAGAGTGTTCATGTGTTCCACGATACCTGAGGTACCCTAAGTTCATGTTCTGGATTGTCTAAGTCATTGGGAGTTTGTTATAACCAATGAGACACTGTACCTAGCTAGGTAAGGGGATTTCTGATACTAAGGTGAGTTTTGGGTCACCCTAACTCACCCAGGTTCTAGATCTCTGTGCACAGTTCTGTGGGAGAGCGGAAACCCTGCTACAACATATGCTATGTCCCAGAAAAATGCCCAAACTGTGTAAAATATTTTGGTTTTCTGGCAAAAGTCCGCTTGTCCCTGAAAGCTGGAAAGCTGGTGATTTCAGCACCACAACCCCTTTTTTGATACCATTTGCAGGGGAAAAAAAACAGACACTTTCATCGGTAGCGCTTTATCCCATTTAAAAAAAAAAATGTAGCTGTATTTTGGCAAATTTCTGGATCCCCTCCAGGGGAATCCACAAACTCTGGGTACCTTTAGAATCCCCATGATGTTGGAAAAAAAGGACTTAAATTTGGCGTGAATACCTAATGTGGTCAAAAAGTTACAGGGGCCCAAGTGTGGAGTACCCCAAAAAGCCAAAAAAGGCTTAGCATGGGGAGATCTAACAGAGATGGGGTTAAGTTATTGATTTTCGCGCAGCAGCAGTGTTTACCTTAAAACGACCAAATAGATGGCGGAATGGTGGGGACACTACTATCGGATAAATAAAAAACAACGGGATAATCATATTCTAGTTGGAGAAGGCAGATATAGAAGCTATGGCCCTTGAACTGGTGATGTGTGTACCGTAAAGAATATTATTGTTTGAATTGTCGACCAGAGAAATTACATATTAATGAACTGCTAGAGTCTCGTGTCTCTGTTCTCTAAGCGAACGATTCAAAAGCAATGTTTAAAATGTATAGATATAATCCCTTAGATTTTGGAACTTTATGGAAATACAGAGAATCATAAGATTGTTGCAATAATATGCAAGTTTACCGATGTGGAAGTTCCCCTTGCACGTGTAAATTATGTGGCCGTAATCATTTGCAAGACTGACTTTTTACTCAGCTATAAAAAACAAAAAGGAAAAAAGCTTTGCTGTTGACAAATATCTTCTCCATCTACCCATTCAAGATTTTTCTTTTATTTGCCTAACCAGGAAAGGCCTTTTACACCTGGATTTCAAACAAAAAAATACATTTCCACATAAACCACATTAATGACAATAACCGCAACTAATGCAAGTAACCATTTACTTCTGCCAAGTACATTAGGCTTCATCAGATGCATGGGGTATTATACATTGCAAACACAATGTACAATCAGAGTGTGCATGTTTCCCTTGCTTTTGCTTTCCTATGCCCAAAAGGTAGTGAATGAGGCCTCCAGGAGGAAGAACATCCTATGAGGCAAACCAGCCAAATCCATTTTCTTTTCAATTTATAACTGTGAGGCATGGTCTGAAAGCTGTGAGGATCTGAACTATATCACTCGATTCTCTCATGTACAAACATGGAGAACTAGGCAATGTCACATTGGTAGGAGGGATCCTCAATTATACGGAAATGTTCACTTCTACGGAGGCCACTGGATTTGATTAGGAAACTTTATGAAAGCAGAGGTTGGGCAGCTAATAGGATGATGGAAGCGCTGCTGTTAGTACCAGACATCATCTCAGTGGTTTGCTACTTGGAAAATTTGGAATAACTTCTCAATTTAGGCTTCAATCATAAAACGCATTTCAGCACAGATTCAGTCTATATTTCCTCTACAAAAACTCCATCCCTAATATCTTCGAGATCCAGACATCCCATTCCAGACCCTTAGATTGGCAACAGCCTAAAGCTGTAAGTAGGGATGGGGTGTCAGTTAGCACCCTGGTAGTTAATCTCTGGTGATCGACATGTCTCTTTGGGATATCAGGAGTAAATCACATCTAAATCTGGGATAAGACGACTACTACTAAAATCTTTATAAAATAAGCAATGATGGAGAAGCACATGTGAAGAAATTGGAGACTTACCTGTAACTCCACGAAGTTTGGGGTCTGGGCGAAGACAGTACCATTTCAGGCCTACTGGCCTCCCTGGGGGATGCTTGCCTCCAACCCGGCCACTTTTCCTGGTTCACAACAAACAAGCATGTACTCCGACAGGGACCCCCGCAGAATCAGGAGATTAGCCTAGAGGCAAATCTTAAGCCTACGGTGTCATTGGCCCCTTAAGGTAGGCAGTACTTCTGGCAGCCTGGTGATATAATTGACATCTTTGCTCTCTGTTAGGGTGGAAAATGTCCTTTAGGGCTGGACCAGGCAGGGCACATGCAGTGTTACTCCTCTCAATTGGAATATGCTAGGCAAAAATGCGCTACCATAGGGAAGGACGTAGTCACGTGCGTGCAATTGACAAACAGGCAGCCCATGCGGCACAGTGGTTCGCACTGCGAAAGAAAACAGGGAACAACGTGTTATCTTCATTGTGCTAAGGAAAAAACGTTTCCTAGCATAAAAGCGTAGACGTAGTGTTGTGAAATGCGCATCTCACTGCCCGATAAATCAGGTTATTAGTGGTTCCGTTTCAGAGGTCGGGTGGAAGCCACAACATGCTAACGCAGACCACAAGACACTATCGCCACGAGGGAGGTTGATTTACTGCAAGTATAGACTAGAGCGTTATGATTACCCCCCCCCCCCCACTCCTTCGTTATCCTAATGTTCAAAAGGGTTTCCCCAAGGGTTGTATTCACTGCTAACATTCTAGGCCTTCTACCTCCGCTTCTGACTTTTAGGTACCTGGTCAGCGTGCAGTGATAACTGTGGGTTTGCTTCTCTTTTGAGCTTCAAACCAGCAAGGAATCGAGTTGGATGTCCATACAAGGGGAAACCTCAGAGTAGTTTGTCATAAGGGGCTAACACTATATTTTCTCCTGGCCAGACAGGCACTGGTCGCAATCTAAACAAGCATTGGAAATGCAATAGGGCTCGCATTAGGAAAGTTTGAGCTATTGGTCTTATAAATGAATTTTTTTTTATTTGTGTTTTTTTTAAAATAGCTAAATTAATAGCTTTGTCATTTACAATGCCAATAGTTATAACTTTCGCAAATGTGACACCTATAGCATTTGTAATGCAACATGTTTTGTATTTACGTGACTTAGATGTATTGATATTACAAATAACAATGGCTTTTAATTTTTAAAAATAATTAATACTTAAATAATTTATTTAATTTGTAATGGCAATAGCTTAAACTTTTGTAAATAACTTTTGTGAAGATTATGTTCAGTGTTTTTTATTGTGACGAAAATTCAAGAACAGAAGTGAAATATTAACATCTTTTTGTGATTTGTAATAAAGCGTGAAAGCTTGAAAACAGCTTGAAACATTGAAAGAACATATTTGAACCAGTGATGCTGTGGTTGCGCTGAGAGATGCTGTGGTTGCGCTGAGAGATGCTGTGGTTGCGCTGAGTGATGCTGTGGTTACGCTGAGTGGTGTGTGCATCGGTGGAGCTTAGCGGGTGCATCAGTGGAGCTGTTTGGGGGGTGCATTGGTGGAGCTTAGTTGGAGCATCGGCGGAGCTGTGTGGTGGGTGCATCGGTGGAGCTGTGGTGGGTGCCTCGGCGGAGCTGTGTGGTGGGTGCATCCGCGGAGCTGTGTGGTGGGCGCATCGGCGGAGCTGTGTGGTGGGTGCATCGGTGGAGCTGTGTGGTGGGTGCATCGGCGGAGCTGTGTGGTGGGTGCATCGGTGGAGCTGTGTGGTGGGTGCATCGGTGGAGCTGTGTGCTGGGTGCCTCGGTGGAGCTGTGTGCTGGGTGCCTCGGTGGAGCTGTGTGCTGGGTGCCTCGGTAGAGCTGTGTGCTGGGTGCCTCGGTGGAGCTGTGTGGTGGGTGCCTCGGTGGAGCTGTATGGTGGTTGCCTCGGTGGAGCTGTATGGTGGGTGCCTCGGTGGAGCTGTGTGGTGGGTGCCTCGGTGTAGCTGTGTGGTGGGTGCATCGGTGGAGCTGGGTGGTGGGTGCATTGGTGGAGCTGTGTCGGTGGAGCTGTGTGGTGGCTGCATCGGTGGAGCTGTGTGGTGGGTGCATTGGTGGAGCTATGTGGTGGGTGCATCGGTGGAGCTGGGTGGTGGCTGCATCGGTGGAGCTGTGTCGGTGGAGCTGTGTGGTGGCTGCATCGGTGGAGCTGTGTGGTGGGTGCATCGGTGGAGCTGTGTGGTGGGTGCATCGGTGAAGCTGTGTGGTGGGTGCATCGGTGGAGCTGTGTGGTGGGGGCATCTGTGGAGCTCTGTGGTGGGGGCATCTGTGGAGCTCTGTGGTGGGGGCATCTGTGGGGCTCTGTGGTGGGTGCATCGGTGGAGCTGTATCGGTGGAGCTGTATGGTGGTTGCATCAGTGGAGCTGTGTGGTGGGTGCATCGGTGGAGCTGTGTGGTGGGTGCATCGGCGGAGCTGTGTGGTGGGTGCATCGGCGGAGCTGTGTGGTGGGTGCATCGGCGGAGCTGTGTGGTGGGTGCATCGGCGGAGCTGTGTGGTGGGTGCATCGGTGGAGCTGTGTGGTGGGTGCATCGGTGGAGCTGTGTGGTGGGTGCCTCGGTGGAGCTGTGTGGTGGGTGCCTCGGTGGAGCTGTGTGGTAGTTGCATCAGGGGAGCTGTGTGGTGGGTGCATCAGGGGAGCTGTGTCGGTGGAGCTGTGTGGTGGGTGCATCGGTGGAGCTGGGTGGTGGGTGCATTGGTGGAGCTGTGTCGATGGAGCTGTGTGGTGGCTGCATCGGTGGAGCTGTGTGGTGGGTGCATTGGTGGAGCTGTGTGGTGGATGCATCGGTGGAGCTGGGTGGTGGGTGCATTGGTGGAGCTGTGTGGTGGGTGCCTCGGTGGAGCTGTGTGGTGGGTGCCTCGGTGGAGCTGTGTGGTAGTTGCATCAGGGGAGCTGTGTGGTGGGTGCATCAGGGGAGCTGTGTCGGTGGAGCTGTGTGGTGGGTGCATCGGTGGAGCTGTGTGGTGGGTGCCTCGGTGGAGCTGTGTGGTGGGTGCCTCGGTGGAGCTGTGTGGTGGGTGCCTCGGTGGAGCTGTGTGGTGGGTGCATCGGCAGAGCTGTGTGGTGGGTGCATCGGCGGAGCTGTGTGGTGGGTGCATCGGTGGAGCTGTGTGGTGGGTGCATTGGCGGAGCTGTGTGGTGGGTGCATCGGTGGAGCTGTGTGGTGGGTGCCTCGGTGGAGCTGTGTGGTGGGTGCCTCAGTGTAGCTGTGTGCTGGGTGCATCGGTGGAGCTGTGTGGTGGGTGCCTCGGTGGAGCTGTATGGTGGGTGCCTCGGTGGAGCTGTGTGGTGGGTGCATTGGTGGAGCTGTGTGGTGGGTGCATCGGTGGAGCTGTGTCGGTGGAGCTGTGTGGTGGGTGCATCGGTGGTGGTGGGTGCATCGGTGGAGCTGTGTGGTGGCTTCATCGGTGGAGCTGTGTGGTGGGTGCATCAGCGGAGCTGTGTGGTGGGTGCATCGGTGGAGCTGTGTGGTGGGTGCATTGGTGGAGCTGTGTGGTGGGGGCATCTGTGGAGCTCTGTGGTGGGGGCATCTGTGGAGCTGTGTCGGTGGAGCTGTATGGTGGTTGCATCAGTGGAGTTGTGTGGTGGGTGCATCGGTGGAGCTGTGTGGTGGTTGGATCAGTGGAGCTCTGTGGTGAGTGTATCGGTGGAGCTGTGTCGGTGGAGCTGTATGGTGGGTGCATAGGTGGAGCTGTGTGGTGGGTGCATCGGTGGACCTGTGTGGTGGGTGCCTCTGTGGAGCTGTGTGGTGGGTGCCTCGGTGGAGCTGTGTGGTGGGTGCCTCGGTGGAGCTGTGTGGTGGGTGCCTCGGTGGAGCTGTGTGGTGGGTGCATCGGTGGAACTGTGTGGTGGGTGCATCGGTGGAGCTGTGTAGGTGGAGCTGTGTGGTGGGTGCCTTGGTGGAGCTGTATGGTGGGTGCCTTGGTGGAGCTGTGTGGTGGGTGCCTCTGTGGAGCTGTGTGGTGGGTGCCTCTGTGGAGCTGTGTGGTGGGTGCATTGGTGGAGCTGTGTCAGTGGAGCTGTGTGGTGGGTGCCTCGGTGGAGCTGTGTGGTGGGTGCCTCGGTGGAGCTGTGTGGTGGGTGCATTGGTGGAGGTGTGTCATTGGAGCTGTGTGATGGGTGCCTCGGTGGAGCTGTGTGGTGGGTGCCTCAGTGGAGCAGTGTGGTGGGTGCCTCGGTGGAGCAGTGTGGTGGGTGCCTCGGTGGAGCTGTGTGGTGGGTGCCTCGGTGGAGCTGTGTGGTGGGTGCCTCGGTGGAACTGTGTGGTAGTTGCATCAGGGGAGCTGTGTGGTGGGTGCATCAGGGGAGCTGTGTCGGTGGAGCTGTGTGGTGGTTGCATCAGTGGAGCTGTGTCGGTGGAGCTGTGTGGTGGGTGCATCGGTGGAGCTGGGTGGTGGGTGCATCAGTGGAGTTGTGTGGTGGGTGCATCGGCGGAGCTGTGTGGTGGGTGCATCGGTGGAGCTGTGTGGTGGGTGCATCGGTGGAGCTGTGTGGTGGGGCATCTGTGGAGCTCTGTGGTGGGGGCATCTGTGGAGCTGTGTCGGTGGAGCTGTATGGTGGTTGCATCAGTGCAGCTGTGTGGTGGGTGCATCGGTGGAGCTGTGTGGTGGTTGGATCAGTGGAGCTCTGTGGTGAGTGTATCGGTAGAGCTGTGTCCGTGGAGCTGTATGGTGGGTGCATAGGTGGAGCTGTGTGGTGGGTGCATCGGTGGAGCTGTGTGGTGGGTGCCTCGGTGGAGCTGTGTGGTGGGTGCCTCGGTGGAGCTGTGTGGTGGGTGCCTCGGTGGAGCTGTGTGGTGGGTGCCTCGGTGGAGCTGTGTGGTGGGTGCCTCGGTGGAGCTGTGTGATGGGTGCCTCGGTGGAGCTGTGTGGTGGGTGCCTCGGTGGAGCTGTGTGGTGGGTGCATCGGTGGAACTGTGTGGTGGGTGCATCGGTGGAGCTGTGTAGGTGGAGCTGTGTGGTGGGTGCCTTGGTGGAGCTGTATGGCGGGTGCCTTGGTGGAGCTGTGTGGTGGGTGCCTCTGTGGAGCTGTGTGGTGGGTGCCTCTGTGGAGCTGTGTGGTGGGTGTATTGGTGGAGCTGTGTCAGTGGAGCTGTGTGGTGGGTGCCTCGGTGGAGCTGTGTGGTGGGTGCCTCGGTGGAGCTGTGTGGGGGGTGCCTCGGTGGAGCTGTGTGGTGGGTGCCTCGGTGGAGCTGTGTGGTGGGTGCATTGGTGGAGCTGTGTCATTGGAGCTGTGTGATGGGTGCCTCGGTGGAGCTGTGTGGTGGGTGCCTCAGTGGAGCAGTGTGGTGGGTGCCTCGGTGGAGCAGTGTGGTGGGTGCCTCGGTGGAGCTGTGTGGTGGGTGCCTCGGTGGAGCTGTGTGGTGGGTGCCTCGGTGAAGCTGTGTGGTAGTTGCATCAGGGGAGCTGTGTGGTGGGTGCATCAGGGGAGCTGTGTCGGTGGAGCTGTGTGGTGGTTGCATCAGTGGAGCTGTGTCGGTGGAGCTGTGTGGTGGGTGCATCGGTGGAGCTGGGTGGTGGGTGCATCAGTGGAGTTGTGTGGTGGGTGCATCGGTGGAGCTGGGTGGTGGGTGCATCTGTGGAGCTGTGTGGTGGGTGCATCTGTGGAGCTGTGTGGTGGATGCATCTGTGGAGCTGTGTGGTGGGTGCATCTGTGGAGCTGTGTGGTGGGTGCATCTGTGGAGCTGGGTGGTGGGTGCATCTGTGGAGCTGGGTGGTGGGTGCATCTGTGGAGCAGTGTGGTGGGTGCATCGGCAGAGCTGTGTGGTGGGTGCATCGGTGGAGCTGTGTGGTGGGTGCCTCGGTGGAGCTGTGTGGTGGGTGACTCGGTGTAGCTGTGTGCTGGGTGCATCGGTGGAGCTGTGTGGTGGGTGCCTCGGTGGAGCTGTATGGTGGGTGCCTCGGTGGAGCTGTGTGGTGGGTGCATTGGTGGAGCTGTGTGGTGGGTGCATCGGTGGAGCTGTGTCGGTGGAGCTGTGTGGTGGGTGCATCGGTGGTGGTGGGTGCATCGGTGGAGCTGTGTGGTGGCTTCATCGGTGGAGCTGTGTGGTGGGTGCATCAGCGGAGCTGTGTGGTGGGTGCATCGGTGGAGCTGTGTGGTGGGTGCATTGGTGGAGCTGTGTGGTGGGGGCATCTGTGGAGCTCTGTGGTGGGGGCATCTGTGGAGCTGTGTCTGTGGAGCTGTATGGTGGTTGCATCAGTGGAGCTGTGTGGTGGGTGCATCGGTGGAGCTGTGTGGTGGTTGGATCAGTGGAGCTCTGTGGTGAGTGTATCGGTGGAGCTGTGTCGGTGGAGCTGTATGGTGGGTGCATAGGTGGAGCTGTGTGGTGGGTGCATCGGTGGACCTGTGTGGTGGGTGCCTCGGTGGAGCTGTGTGGTGAGTGCCTCGGTGGAGCTGTGTGGTGGGTGCCTCGGTGGAGCTATGTGGTGGGTGCCTCGGTGGAGCTGTGTGGTGGGTGCCTCGGTGGAGCTGTGTGGTGGGTGCCTCGGTGGAGCTGTGTGGTGGGTGCCTCGGTGGAGCTGTGTGGTGGGTGCATCGGTGGAACTGTGTGGTGGGTGCATCGGTGGAGCTGTGTAGGTGGAGCTGTGTGGTGGGTGCCTTGGTGGAGCTGTATGGTGGGTGCCTTGGTGGAGCTGTGTGGTGGGTGCCTCTGTGGAGCTGTGTGGTGGGTGCCTCTGTGGAGCTGTGTGGTGGGTGCATTGGTGGAGCTGTGTCAGTGGAGCTGTGTGGTGGGTGCCTCGGTGGAGCTGTGTGGTGGGTGCCTCGGTGGAGCTGTGTGGTGGGTGCATTGGTGGAGGTGTGTCATTGGAGCTGTGTGATGGGTGCCTCGGTGGAGCTGTGTGGTAGTTGCATCAGGGGAGCTGTGTGGTGGGTGCATCAGGGGAGCTGTGTCGGTGGAGCTGTGTGGTGGTTGCATCAGTGGAGCTGTGTCGGTGGAGCTGTGTGGTGGGTGCATCGGTGGAGCTGGGTGGTGGGTGCATCAGTGGAGTTGTGTGGTGGGTGCATCGGCGGAGCTGTGTGGTGGGTGCATCGGTGGAGCTGTGTGGTGGGTGCATCGGTGGAGCTGTGTGGTGGGGCATCTGTGGAGCTCTGTGGTGGGGGCATCTGTGGAGCTGTGTCGGTGGAGCTGTATGGTGGTTGCATCAGTGCAGCTGTGTGGTGGGTGCCTCGGTGGAGCTGTGTGATGGGTGCCTCGGTGGAGCTGTGTGGTGGGTGCCTCGGTGGAGCTCTGTGGTGGGTGCATCGGTGGAACTGTGTGGTGGGTGCATCGGTGGAGCTGTGTAGGTGGAGCTGTGTGGTGGGTGCCTTGGTGGAGCTGTATGGTGGGTGCCTTGGTGGAGCTGTGTGGTGGGTGCCTCTGTGGAGCTGTGTGGTGGGTGCCTCTGTGGAGCTGTGTGGTGGGTGCATTGGTGGAGCTGTGTCAGTGTAGCTGTGTGGTGGGTGCCTCGGTGGAGCTGTGTGGTGGGTGCCTCGGTGGAGCTATGTGGTGGTTGCCTCGGTGGAGCTGTGTGGTGGGTGCCTCAGTGGAGCTGTGTGGTGGGTGCATTGGTGGAGCTGTGTCATTGGAGCTGTGTGATGGGTGCCTCGGTGGAGCTGTGTGGTGGGTGCCTCAGTGGAGCAGTGTGGTGGGTGCCTCGGTGGAGCAGTGTGGTGGGTGCCTCGGTGGAGCTGTGTGGTGGGTGCCTCGGTGGAGCTGTGTGGTGGGTGCCTCGGTGAAGCTGTGTGGTAGTTGCATCAGGGGAGCTGTGTGGTGGGTGCATCAGGGGAGCTGTGTCGATGGAGCTGTGTGGTGGTTGCATCAGTGGAGCTGTGTCGGTGGAGCTGTGTGGTGGGTGCATCGGTGGAGCTGGGTGGTGGGTGCATCAGTGGAGTTGTGTGGTGGGTGCATCGGTGGAGCTGGGTGGTGGGTGCATCTGTGGAGCTGTGTGGTGGGTGCATCTGTGGAGCTGTGTGGTGGGTGCATCTGTGGAGCTGTGTGGTGGGTGCATCTGTGGAGCTGTGTGGTGGGTGCATCTGTGGAGCTGGGTGGTGGGTGCATCTGTGGAGCTGGGTGGTGGGTGCATCTGTGGAGCTGGGTGGTGGGTGCATCTGTGGAGCTGTGTGGTGGGTGCATCCGTGGAGCTGTGTGGTGGGTGCATCTGTGGAGCTGTGTGGTGGGTGCCTCGGTGGAGCTGTGTGGTGGGTGCTTCAGTGGAGCTGTATGGTGGGTGCATCGGTGGAGCTGTGTGGTAGGTGCCTCGAAGGAGCTGTGTGGTGGGTGCATAGGTGGAGCTGTGTGGTGGGTGCATAGGTGGAGCTGTGTGGTAGGTGCCTCGGTGGAGCTGTGTGGTGGGTGCCTCGGTGGAGCTGTGTGGTGGGTGCATTGGTGGAGCTGTGTGGTGGAGGCATCTGTTGAGCTCTGTGGTGAGTGCATCGGTGGAGCTGTGTCGGTGGAGCTGTGTGGTGGTTGCATCAGTGGAGCTGTGTGGTGGGTGCATCTGTTGAGCTGTGTGGTGGGTGCCTCGGTGGAGCTGTGTGGTGGGTGCATAGGTGGAGCATGTGTGGTGGGTGCATTGGTGGAGCTGTGTGGTGGGTGCATTGGTGGAGCTGTGTGGTGGGTGCATTGGTGGAGCTGTGTGGTAGGTGCCTCGGTGGAACTGTGTGGTAGGTGCCTCGGTGGAGCTGTGTCTTGGGTGCATCAGTGGAGCTGTGTGGTGGGGTCATCTGTGGAGCTCTGTGGTGGGTGCATCGGAGGAGCTGTGTGGTGGTTGCATCAGTGGAGCTGTGTGGTGGTTGCATCAGTGGAGCTGTGTGGTGGGTGCATCAGTGGAGCTGTGTGGTGGGTGCATCAGTGGAGCTGTGTGGTGGGTGCATCAGTGGAGCTGTGTGGTGGGTGCATCAGTGGAGCTGTGTGGTGGGTGCATCGGTGGAGCTGGGTGGTGGGTGCATCAGTGGAGCTGTGTGGTGGGTGGAGCTGGGTAGTGGGTGCATCTGTGGAGCTGCGTGGTGGGTGCATCTGTGGAGCTGGGTGGTGGGTGCATCTGTTGAGCTGGGTGGTGGGTGCATCTGTGGAGCTGGGTGCATCTGTGGAGCTGTGTGGTGGGTGCATCGGTGGAGCTGTGTGGTGGGTGCCTCGGTGGAGCTGTGTGGTGGGTGCCTCGGTGGAGCTGTGTGGTGGGTGCCTCGGTGGAGCTGTGTGGTGGGTGCCTCGGTGGAGCTGTGTGGTGGGTGCCTCGGTGGAGCTGTGTGGTGGGTGCCTCGGTGGAGCTGTGTGGTGGGTGCCTCTGTGGAGCTGTGTGGTGGGTGCATCTGTGGAGCTGTGTGGTGGGTGCATCTGTGGAGCTGTGTGGTGGGTGCCTCGGTGGAGCTGTGTGGTTGGTGCTTCAGTGGAGCTGTGTGGTGGGTGGCTCTGTGGAGCTGTGTGGTGGGTGCCTCAGTGGAGCTGTGTGGTGGGTGCCTCGGTGGAGCTGTGTGGTGGGTGCATAGGTGGATCTGTGTGATGGGTGCATCGGTGGAGCTGTGTGGTGGGTGCCTCGGTGGAACTGTGTGGTGGGAGCATCGGTGGAGCTGTGTAGATGGAGCTGTGTGGTGGGTGCCTTGGTGGAGCTGTATGGTGGATGCCTTGGTGGAGCTGTGTGCTGGGTGCATCGGTGGAGCTGTGTGGTGGGTGCCTCCGTGGAGCTGTGTGGTGGGTGCATCGGTGGAGCTGTGTCAGTGGAGCTGTGTGGTGGGTGCATCTGTGGAGCTGTGTGGTGGGTGCCTCGGTGGAGCTGTGTGGTGGGTGCCTCGGTGGAGCTGTGTGGTGGGTGCATCGGTGGAGCTGTGTGGTTGGTGCCTCGGTGGAGCTGTGTGGTGGGTGCATCGGTGGAGCTGTGTGGTGGGTGCATCGGTGGAGCTGTGTGGTGGGTGCATCGGTGGAGCTGTGTGGTGGGTGCCTCGGTGGAGCTGTGTGGTGGGTGCATCGGTGGAGCTGTGTGGTGGGTGGCTCTGTGGAGCTGTGTGGTGGGTGCCTCGGTGGAGCTGTGTGGTGGGTGCATAGGTGGAGCTGTGTGGTGGGTGCATCGGTGGAGCTGTGTGGTGGGTGCCTCGGTGGAGCTGTGTGGTGGGTGCCTCGGTGGAGCTGTGTCTTGGGTGCATCAGTGGAGCTGTGTGGTGGGGTCATCTGTGGAGCTCTGTGGTGGGTGCATCGGTGGAGCTGTGTCGGTCGAGCTGTGTGGTGGTTGCATCAGTGGAGCTGTGTGGTGGGTGCATCGGTGGAGCTGTGTCGGTGGAGCTGTTTGGTGGGTGCATCGGTGGAGGTGGGTGCATCAGTGGAGCTGTGTGTTGGGTGCCTCGGTGGAGCTGTGTGGTGGGTGCCTCGGTGGAGCTGTGTGGTGGGTGCCTCGGTGGAGCTGTGTGGTGGGTGCCTCGGTGGAGCTGTGTGGTGGGTGCATCTGTGGAGCTGTGTGGTGGGTGCATCTGTGGAGCTGTGTGGTGGGTGCATCTGTGGAGCTGTGTGGTGGGTGCCTCGGTGGAGCTGTGTGGTGGGTGCTTCGGTGGAGCTGTGTGGTGGATGGCTCTGTGGAGCTGTGTGGTGGGTGCCTCGGTGGAGCTGTGTGGTGGGTGCATAGTTGGAGCTGTTTGGTGGGTGCCTCGGTGGAGCTGTGTGGTGGGTGCCTCGATGGAGCTGTGTGGTGGGTGCCTCGGTGGAGCTGTGTGGTGGGTGCATCGGTGGAACTGTGTGGTGGGTGCATCGGTGGAGCTGTGTAGGTGGAGCTGTGTGGTGGGTGCCTTGGTGGAGCTGTATGGTGGGTGCCTTGGTGGAGCTGTGTGGTGGGTGCATCGGTGGAGCTGTGTGGTGGGTGCCTTTGTGGAGCTGTGTGGTGGGTGCATTGGTGGAGCTGTGTCAGTGGAGCTGTGTGGTGGGTGCATTGGTGGAGCTGTGTAGTGGGTGCCTCGGTGGAGCTGTGTGGTGGGTGCATCGGTGGAGCTGTGTGGTGGGTGCATCGGTGGAGCTGTGTGGTTGGTGCCTCGGTGGAGCGGTGTGGTGGGTGCATCGGTGGAGCTGTGTGGTGGGTGCATCGGTGGAGCTGTGTGGTGGGTGCATCGGTGGAGCTGTGTGGTGGGTGCCTCGGTGGAGCTGTGTGGTGGGTGCATCGGTGGAGCTGTGTGGTGGGTGCCTCGGTGGAGCTGTGTGGTGGATGCATCGGTGGAGCTGTGTGGTGGGTGCATCGGTCGAGCTGTGTGGTGGGTGCCTCTGTGGAGCTGTGTCTTGGGTGCATCAGTGGAGCTGTGTGGTGGGGTCATCTGTGGAGCTCTGTGGTGGGTGCATCAGGGGAGCTGTGTCGGTGGAGCTGTGTGGTGGTTGCATCAGTGGAGCTGTGTGGTGGGTGCATCGGTGGAGCTGTGTCGGTGGAGCTGTGTGGTGGGTGCATCGGTGGAGGTGGGTGCATCAGTGGAGCTGTGTGGTGGGTGCATCTGTGGAGCTGTGTGGTGGGTGCATCTGTGGAGCTGTGTGGTGGGTGCATCGGTGGAGCTGTGTGGTGGGTGCATCGGTGGAGCTGGGTGGTGGGTGCATCTGTGGAGCTGTGTGGTGGGTGCATCTGTGGAGCTGGGTGCATCTGTGGAGCTGGGTGGTGGGTGCATCTGTGGAGCTGGGTGGTGGGTGCATCTGTGGAGCTGGGTGGTGGGTGCATCTGTGGAGCTGTGTGGTGGGTGCCTCGGTGGAGCTGTGTGGTGGGTGCTTCAGTGGAGCTGTGTGGTAAGTGCATCGGTGGAGCTGTGTGGTGGGTGCATCGGTGGAGCTGTGTGGTGGGTGGCTCTGTGGAGCTGTGTGGTGGGTGGCTCTGTGGAGCTGTGTGGTGGGTGCCTCGGTGGAGCTGTGTGGTGGGTGCATAGGTGGAGCTGTGTTGTGGGTGCATCGGTGGAGCTGTGTGGTGGGTGCCTCGGTGGAACTGTGTGGTGGGTGCATCGGTGGAGCTGTGTAGGTGGAGCTGTGTGGTGGGTGCCTTGGTGGAGCTGTATGGTGGGTGCCTTGGTGGAGCTGTGTGGTGGGTATATCGATGGACCTGTGTGGTGGGTGCCTCTGTGGAGCTGTGTGGTGGGTGCATTGGTGGAGCTGTGTCAGTGGAGCTGTGTGGTGGGTGCATCGGTGGAGCTGTGTGGTGGGTGCCTCGGTAGAGCTGTGTGGTGGGTGCATCGGTGTAGCTGTGTGGTTGGTGCCTCGGTGGAGCTGTGTGGTGGGTGCATCGGTGGAGCTGTGTGGTGGGTGCCTCGGTGGAGCTGTGTGGTTGGTGCATCAGTGGAGCTGTGTGGTGGGTGGCTCTGTGGAGCTGTGTGGTGGGTGCCTCGGTGGAGCTGTGTGGTGGGTGCATAGGTGAAGCTGTGTGGTGGGTGCATCGGTGGAGCTGTCTGGTGGGTACCTCGGTGGAGCTGTGTGGTGGGTGCCTCGGTGGAGCTGTGTGGTGGGTGCATCATTGGAGCTGTGTCTTGGGTGCATCAGTGGAGCTGTGTGGCGGGGTCATCTGTGGAGCTGTGTGGTGGTTGCATCAGTGGAGCTGTGTGGTGGGTGCATCGGTGGAGCTGTGTGGTGGGTGCCTCGGTGGAGCTGTGTGGTGGGTGCCTCGGTGGAGCTGTGTGGTGGGTGCCTCGGTGGAGCTGTGTGGTGGGTGCATCTGTGGAGCTGTGTGCTGGGTGCATCTGTGGAGCTGTGTGGTGGGTGCATCTGTGAAGCTGTGTGGTGGGTCCATCTGTGGAGCTGTGTGGTGGGTGCATCTGTGGAGCTGTGTGGTGGGTGCCTCGGTGGAGCTGTGTGGTGGGTGCTTCGGTGGAGCTGTGTGGTGGGTGCATCAGTGGAGCTGTGTGGTGGGTGGCTCTGTGGAGCTGTGTGGTGGGTGCCTCGGTGGAGCTGTGTGGTGGGTGCATAGGTGGAGCTGTGTGGTGGGTGCCTCGGTGGAGCTGTGTGGTGGGTGCCTCGGTGGAGCTGTGTGGTGGGTGCCTCGGTGGAGCTGTGTGGTGGGTGCATCGGTGGAACTGTGTGGTGGGTGCATCGGTGGAGCTGTGTAGGTGGAGCTGTGTGGTGGGTGCCTTGGTGGAGCTGTATGGTGGGTGCCTTGGTGGAGCTGTGTGGTGGGTGCATCGGTGGAGCTGTGTGGTGGGTGCCTCTGTGGAGCTGTGTGGTGGGTGCATTGGTGGATCTGTGTCAGTGGAGCTGTGTGATGGGTGCATCGGTGGAGCTGTGTGGTGCGTGCCTCGGTGGAGCTGTGTGGTGGGTGCATCGGTGGAGCTGTGTGGTTGGTGCCTCAGTGGAGCTGTGTGGTGGGTGCATCGGTGGAGCTGTGTGGTGGGTGCATCGGTGGAGCTGTGTGGTGGGTGCATCGGTGGAGCTGTGTGGTGGGTGCCTCGGTGTAGCTGTGTGGTGGGTGCATCGGTGGGGCTGTGTGGTGTGTGGCTCTGTGGAGCTGTGTGGTGGGTGCCTCGGTGGAGCTGTGTGGTGGGTGCATAGGTGGAGCTGTGTGGTGGGTGCATCGGTGGAGCTGTGTGGTGGGTGCCTCAGTCGAGCTGTGTGGTGGGTGCCTCGGTGGAGCTGTGTCTTGGGTGCATCAGCCGAGCTGTGTGGTGGGGTCATCTTTGGAGCTCTGTGGTGGGTGCATCGGTGGAGCTGTGTCGGTGGAGCTGTGTGGTGGTTGCATCAGTGAAGCTGTGTGGTGGGTGCATCGGTGGAGCTGTGTCGGTGGAGCTGTGTGGTGGGTGCATCGGTGGAGGTGGGTGCATCAGTGGAGCTGTGTGGTGGGTGCATCTGTGGAGCTGTGTGGTGGGTGCATCTGTGGAGCTGTTTGGTGGGTGCATCTGTGGAGCTGTGCAGTGGGTGCATCTGTGGAGCTGTGTGGTGGGTGCATCTGTGGAGCTGGGTGGTGGGTGCATCTGTTGAGCTGGGTGGTGGGTGCATCTGTGGAGCTGGGTGGTGGGTGCATCTGTGGAGCTGTGTGGTGAGTGCATCAGTGGAACTGTGTGGTGGGTGCATCGGTGGAGCTGTGTGGTGGGTGCATCGGTGGAGCTGTGTGGTGGGTGCCTCGGTGGAGCTGTGTGGTGGGTGCATCGGTGGAGCTGTGTGGTGTGTGGCTCTGTGGAGCTGTGTGGTGGGTGCCTCGGTGGAGCTGTGTGGTGGGTGCATCGGTGGAGCTGTGTGATGGGTGCCTCGGTCGATCTGTGTGGTGGGTGCCTCGGTGGAGCTGTGTCTTGGGTGCATCAGTGGAGCTGTGTGGTGGGGTCATCTGTGGAGCTCTGTGGTGGGTGCATCGGTGGAGCTGTGTCGGTGGAGTTGTGTGGTGGGTGCATCAGTGGAGCTGTGTGGTGGGGTCATCTGTGGAGCTGTGTGGTGGTTGCATCAGTGGAGCTGTGTGGTGGGTGCATCGGTGGAGCTGTGTGGTGGGTGCCTCGGTGGAGCTGTGTGGTGGGTGCCTCGGTGGAGCTGTGTGGTGGGTGCATCTGTGGAGCTGTGTGCTGGGTGCATCTGTGGAGCTGTGTGGTGGGTGCATCTGTGAAGCTGTGTGGTGGGTGCATCTGTGGAGCTGTGTGGTGGGTGCATCTGTGGAGCTGTGTGGTGGGTGCCTCGGTGGAGCTGTGTGGTGGGTGCTTCGGTGGAGCTGTGTGGTGGGTGCATCGGTGGAGCTGTGTGGTGGGTGGCTCTGTGGAGCTGTGTGGTGGGTGCCTCGGTGGAGCTGTGTGGTGGGTGCATAGGTGGAGCTGTGTGGTGGGTGCCTCGGTGGAGCTGTGTGGTGGGTGCCTCGGTGGAGCTGTGTGGTGGGTGCCACGGTGGAGCTGTGTGGTGGGTGCATCGGTGGAACTGTGTGGTGGGTACATCGGTGGAGCTGTGTAGATGGAGCTGTGTGGTGGGTGCCTTGGTGGAGCTGTATGGTGGGTGCCTTGGTGGAGCTGTGTGGTGGGTGCATTGGTGGAGCTGTGTGGTGGGTGCCTCTGTGGAGCTGTGTGGTGGGTGCATTGGTGGAGCTGTGTCAGTGGAGCTGTGTGATGGGTGCATCGGTGGAGCTGTGTGGTGGGTGCCTCGGTGGAGCTGTGTGTTGGGTGCATCGGTGGAGCTGTGTGGTTGGTGCCTCGGTGGAGCTGTGTGGTGGGTGCATCGGTGGAGCTGTGTGGTGGGTGCATCGGTGGAGCTGTGTGGTAGGTGCATCGGTGGAGCTGTGTGGTGGGTGCCTCGGTGGAGCTGTGTGGTGGGTGCATCGGTGGAGCTTTGTGGTGTGTGGCTCTGTGGAGCTGTGTGGTGGGTGCCTCGGTGGAGCTGTGTGGTGGGTGCATAGGTGGAGCTGTGTGGTGGGTGCATCGGTGGAGCTGTGTGGTGGGTGCCTCGGTCGAGCTGTGTGGTGGGTGCCTCGGTGGAGCTGTGTCTTGGGTGGAGCTGTGTGGTGGGGTCATCTGTGGAGCTCTGTGGTGGGTGCATAGGTGGAGCTGTGTCGGTGGAACTGTGTGGTGGTTGCATCAGTGAAGCTGTGTGGTGGGTGCATCGGTGGAGCTGTGTCTGTGGAGCTGTGTGGTGGGTGCATCGGTGGAGGTGGGTGCATCAGTGGAGCTGTGTGGTGGGTGCATCTCTGGAGCTGTGTGGTGGGTGCATCTGTGGAGCTGTGTGGTGGGTGCATCTGTGGAGCTGTGTGGTGGGTGCATCTGTGGAGCTGGGTGGTGGGTGCATCTGTGGAGCTGGGTGGTGGGTGCATCTGTGGAGCTGGGTGGTGGGTGCATCTGTGGAGCTGTGTGGTGAGTGCATCAGTGGAACTGTGTGGTGGGTGCATCGGTGGAGCCGTGTGGTGGGTGCCTCGGTGGAGCTGTGTGGTGGGTGCATCGGTGGAGCTGTGTGGTGTGTGGCTCTGTGGAGCTGTGTGGTGGGTGCCTCGGTGGAGCTGTGTGGTGGGTGCATCGGTGGAGCTGTGTGGTGGGTGCCTCGGTCGAGCTGTGTGGTGGGTGCCTCGGTGGAGCTGTGTCTTGGGTGCATCAGTGGAGCTGTGTGGTGGGGTCATCTGTGGAGCTCTGTGGTGGGTGCATCGGTGGAGCTGTGTCGGTGGAGCTGTGTGGTGGTTGCATCAGTGGAGCTGTGTGGTGGGTGCATCGGTGGAGCTGTGTCGGTGGAGCTGTGTTGTGGGTGCATCGGTGGAGGTGGGTGCATCAGTGGAGCTGTGTGGTGGGTGCATCTGTGGAGTTGTGTGGTGGGTGCATCTGTGGAGCTGTGTGGTGGGTGCATCGGTGGAGCTGTGTGGTGGGTGCATCTGTGGAGCTGTGTGGTGGGTGCATCTGTGGAGCTGGGTGGTGGGTGCATCTGTGGAGCTGGGTGGTGGGTGCATCTGTGGAGCTGTGTGGTGGGTGCATCTGTGGAGCTGTGTGGTGGGTGCATCTGTGGAGCTGGGTGGTGGGTGCATCTGTGGAGCTGTGTCGGTGGAACTGTGTGGTGGTTGCATCAGTGAAGCTGTGTGGTGGGTGCATCGGTGGAGCTGTGTCTGTGGAGCTGTGTGGTGGGTGCATCGGTGGAGGTGGGTGCATCAGTGGAGCTGTGTGGTGGGTGCATCTCTGGAGCTGTGTGGTGGGTGCATCTGTGGAGCTGTGTGGTGGGTGCATCTGTGGAGCTGTGTGGTGGGTGCATAGGTGGAGCTGTGTCGGTGGAACTGTGTGGTGGTTGCATCAGTGAAGCTGTGTGGTGGGTGCATCGGTGGAGCTGTGTCTGTGGAGCTGTGTGGTGGGTGCATCGGTGGAGGTGGGTGCATCAGTGGAGCTGTGTGGTGGGTGCATCTCTGGAGCTGTGTGGTGGGTGCATCTGTGGAGCTGTGTGGTGGGTGCATCTGTGGAGCTGTGTGGTGGGTGCATCTGTGGAGCTGGGTGGTGGGTGCATCTGTGGAGCTGGGTGGTGGGTGCATCTGTGGAGCTGGGTGGTGGGTGCATCTGTGGAGCTGTGTGGTGAGTGCATCAGTGGAACTGTGTGGTGGGTGCATCGGTGGAGCCGTGTGGTGGGTGCCTCGGTGGAGCTGTGTGGTGGGTGCATCGGTGGAGCTGTGTGGTGTGTGGCTCTGTGGAGCTGTGTGGTGGGTGCCTCGGTGGAGCTGTGTGGTGGGTGCATCGGTGGAGCTGTGTGGTGGGTGCCTCGGTCGAGCTGTGTGGTGGGTGCCTCGGTGGAGCTGTGTCTTGGGTGCATCAGTGGAGCTGTGTGGTGGGGTCATCTGTGGAGCTCTGTGGTGGGTGCATCGGTGGAGCTGTGTCGGTGGAGCTGTGTGGTGGTTGCATCAGTGGAGCTGTGTGGTGGGTGCATCGGTGGAGCTGTGTCGGTGGAGCTGTGTTGTGGGTGCATCGGTGGAGGTGGGTGCATCAGTGGAGCTGTGTGGTGGGTGCATCTGTGGAGTTGTGTGGTGGGTGCATCTGTGGAGCTGTGTGGTGGGTGCATCGGTGGAGCTGTGTGGTGGGTGCATCTGTGGAGCTGTGTGGTGGGTGCATCTGTGGAGCTGGGTGGTGGGTGCATCTGTGGAGCTGGGTGGTGGGTGCATCTGTGGAGCTGTGTGGTGAGTGCATCGGTGGAACTGTGTGGTGGGTGGCACTTTTTATAAATCATTAGTAAAAGAGATCAATGAAATTCAACTAAAACCCATATATAGCAGAAGAGGAGAAAGCTCTAGTAACGGGATTCAGGATGAATGTATATCTTTGAAGCAAATCGCCAGCATGTGAAAGGTGTAAAATAGCAATCAGCATAAAACGAAAATGCCAGCAAAAGACTTTATAAAATTCTGTGTGGCCCTGATAAAATAATTAGAGCGTTAATAGCAATCAGCATAAAACGAAAATCCCAGCAAAAGACTTTATAAAATTCTGTGTGGCCCTGATAAAATAATTAGAGCGTTTATTATATCATGACCAACAATCGTTATTGTTTCAAGAGCAGCATGCGAGATGGTTAGGGGCTGCAATATAAACAAGCCCTCTGCATTGCTGTGGTGGGAAGCGGGGCGGGGAGAGGCAAGAAGAGAAGAATAGGGGCCGGGAGCAGCAGCCTTTGATGTGCTGACCGGCCGGCTGTGCATGACTAATTAGGGGAGGAGAAATGCCGGCTGAGGGAAGCTTGAGATGCCCGAGGAGGCTGGTGGCTTTGATGTGCACGCGCTCTCGGGCACTCAAAGAAATCGCCGAGTTGGTTTACTTCTGTTTAAGCTGCAATATAGCTCGCCAGCTATGCGCAAGCGCACAGCAGGCGAGCCCTAAAAATGTGTAAGGCCGCCTGGGCACCACTCAGTCATGAGTAATGTGCGCTAGAGATGGTGTTAAGATAGAGGGTTGGAAGAGGCTGAATTGCAAGAACCCAGACGCTGCTAATGGAAGGACCACAGCAGGTATGAGACTTCGGGGGTAAAGAGAAGTTAGCAAGGGTAGAGGGAGGTGTGTGTGGAGCAGAGCTAGCACATGTCGGAAAGTGTCACATCCAAGGACAAGGTTTAGTAACAACCTCTGGCCATTAGGGCGCAGGCTAGACGCTCGCCAGTGCAAAGAGACCAATGAATCACATATTGGGCCAGGGAGAAGTGGCAGAAAATCTGGCCAGACTAATGGCGGATAGCGTAGTCAGCCAAAGACAACAGGTTGGGACAGAGCCTTGTATAG
>NW_028246753.1:0-1000 GCF_964263255.1 Lissotriton vulgaris | reverse complement strand
AAACCCGACGGCTCGGTGCGGTTCTGCATTGACTTCCGAGCAGTAAACAAAGTCTCACGATTTGATTCATACCCCCTTCCACGGGTTGATGAGATGGTGGAAAGGATAGGAGCCGCAAAATACATTAGCACGCTCGACTTATGCAAGGGGTACTGGCAGATACCCCTGAAGGATGACGATAAACGGAAGACTGCCTTCTCTACCCCTGAGGGCCTGTTTCAGTTCCGTGTAATGCCTTTCGGCTTACACGGCGCCCCTGCCACTTTTCAGAGGGCCAAGAACAGGGTCCTACAGCCCCACTCCCACTATGCTGGGGCTTATTTGGATGATATAGTGATACACAGCAATACCTGGGACCAACATTTGGAACATCTCATGGCGGTGGTGGCCGCTCTGGGCAACAGTGGGTTTACTATAAACCCGGCCAAGACAACCTTGGCCGCACAAAGTGTCAAGTACCTGGGCTATCTTTTAGGGGAAGGTCTCATCCGACCCCAAAACAACAAAATAGAGGCCATCCGCTCCATACCCTTCCCTCAGACCAAAACAGAACTTAGGGCCTTTCTGGGACTTCTGGGGTATTATAGACGGTTCATACCGAACTTTTCCCAAACAGCTGTTCCCCTAACAGACTTGCTAAAGAAAAGTACCAAAACAGAAGAGGCCCTAAAACGTCCCTCGGTTCCTTTGCTACAGGCCTTCGAGGCTTTAAAACAGGCCCTCCTATCCAGACCAGTCCTTGTAAGCCCTGACTATAGCCAACCATTCATCCTCCAAACGGATGCCTCCGATCAGGGGTTGGGGGCCGTCCTGTCCCAGAGAGACTCAAGTGGGAATGAAAGACCCATTCTATACATAAGCAGGAAGCTCTATCCCAGAGAAATGAACTATGCCTGTGTAGAGAAGGAGGCTCTAGCTATAAAGTGGGCAGTGGACAGCCTCCGCTATTACCTAGAGGGGAGAGAATTCGTGCTATATACGGACCATGCCCCTCTGGCAT
>NW_028246752.1:0-33014 GCF_964263255.1 Lissotriton vulgaris | reverse complement strand
TTTTCATGCTTCCAGGGGCTCGGGAAGTTAATTAAATACCATTTGGAGGCATTTAATGTTCGAGCAAAAACGGCTGATTTTCGACAAAAGAGATAACACCCCCCCATTACGTCATGCTTCAGAAATGTGGAAAATGGTCCGTTTTCAAATGTTTTATTTTTGAACGTCAGTTCACATTTGTAGGTGGATCATCAGTGTTAGAGCTAAAATTAGCATGTTTAAAGTGATTTCATGCTTCCAGGGGCTCGGGAAGTTAATTAAATACCATTTGGAGGCATTTAATGTTCGAGCAAAAACGGCTGATTTTCGACAAAAGAGATAACACCCCCCCATTACGTCATGCTTCAGAAATGTGGAAAATGGTCAGTTTTCAAATGTTTTTATTTTTGAACGTCAGTTCACATTTGTAGGTGGATCATCAGTGTTAGAGCTAAAATTAGCATGTTTAAAGTGATTTTCATGCTTCCAAGGGGCCCAAAACACAAGATTTATGGAATGGTTAAAAGTGCATGAAAAATGGCCAATTTACTCACTCTGAGTTCTCAAAAAGGGTTTCTTCACCCCGGGAAGTTAATTAAATACCATTTGGAGGCATTTAATGTTCGAGCAAAAACGGCTGATTTTCGACAAAAGAGATAACACCCCCCCATTACGTCATGCTTCAGAAATGTGGAAAATGGTCCGTTTTCAAATGTTTTATTTTGAACGTCAGTTCACATTTGTAGGTGGATCATCAGTGTTAGAGCTAAAATTAGCATGTTTAAAGTGATTTTCATGCTTCCAGGGGCTCGGGAAGTTAATTAAATACCATTTGGAGGCATTTAATGTTCGAGCAAAAACGGCTGATTTTCGACAAAAGAGATAACACCCCCCCATTACGTCATGCTTCAGAAATGTGGAAAATGGTCCGTTTTCAAATGTTTTATTTTTGAACGTCAGTTCACATTTGTAGGTGGATCATCAGTGTTAGAGCTAAAATTAGCATGTTTAAAGTGATTTTCATGCTTCCAGGGGCCCAAAACACAAGATTTATGGAATGGTTAAAAGTGCATGAAAATGGCAATTTACTCACTCTGAGTTCTCAAAAAGGGTTTCTTCACCCCGGGAAGTTAATTAAATACCATTTGGAGGCATTTAATGTTCGAGCAAAAACGGCTGATTTTCGACAAAAGAGATAACACCCCCCCTTTACGTCATGCTTCAGAAATGTGGAAAATGGTCCGTTTTCAAATGTTTTATTTTTGAACGTCAGTTCACATTTGTAGGTGGATCATCAGTGTTAGAGCTAAAATTAGCATGTTTAAAGTGATTTTCATGCTTCCAGGGGCTCGGGAAGTTAATTAAATACCATTTGGAGGCATTTAATGTTCGAGCAAAAACGGCTGATTTTCGACAAAAGAGATAACACCCCCCCATTACGTCATGCTTCAGAAATGTGGAAATGGTCCGTTTTCAAATGTTTTATTTTTGAACGTCAGTTCACATTTGTAGGTGGATCATCAGTGTTAGAGCTAAAATTAGCATGTTTAAAGTGATTTTCATGCTTCCAGGGGCTCGGGAAGTTAATTAAATACCATTTGGAGGCATTTAATGTTCGAGCAAAAACGGCTGATTTTCGACAAAAGAGATAACACCCCCCCATTACGTCATGCTTCAGAAATGTGGAAAATGGTCCGTTTTCAAATGTTTATTTTGAACGTCAGTTCACATTTGTAGGTGGATCATCAGTGTTAGAGCTAAAATTAGCATGTTTAAAGTGATTTTCATGCTTCCAGGGGCCCAAAACACAAGATTTATGGAATGGTTAAAAGTGCATGAAAATGGCCAATTTACTCACTCTGAGTTCTCAAAAAGGGTTTCTTCACCCCGGGAAGTTAATTAAATACCATTTGGAGGCATTTAATGTTCGAGCAAAAACGGCTGATTTTCGACAAAAGAGATAACACCCCCCATTACGTCATGCTTCAGAAATGTGGAAAATGGTCCGTTTTCAAATGTTTTATTTTTGAACGTCAGTTCACATTTGTAGGTGGATCATCAGTGTTAGAGCTAAAATTAGCATGTTTAAAGTGATTTTCATGCTTCCAGGGGCTCGGGAAGTTAATTAAATACCATTTGGAGGCATTTAATGTCCGAGCAAAAACGGCTGATTTCGACAAAAGAGATAACACCCCCCATTACGTCATGCTTCAGAAATGTGGAAAATGGTCCGTTTTCAAATGTTTTATTTTTGAACGTCAGTTCACATTTGTAGGTGGATCATCAGTGTTAGAGCTAAAATTAGCATGTTTAAAGTGATTTTCATGCTTCCAGGGGCTCGGGAAAGTTAATTAAATACCATTTGGAGGCATTTAATGTTCGAGCAAAAACGGCTGATTTTCGACAAAAGAGATAACACCCCCCATTACGTCATGCTTCAGAAATGTGGAAATGGTCCGTTTTCAAATGTTTTATTTTTGAACGTCAGTTCACATTTGTAGGTGGATCATCAGTGTTAGAGCTAAAATTAGCATGTTTAAAGTGATTTTCATGCTTCCAGGGGCTCGGGAAGTTAATTAAATACCATTTGGAGGCATTTAATGTTCGAGCAAAAACGGCTGATTTTCGACAAAAGAGATAACACCCCCCATTACGTCATGCTTCAGAAATGTGGAAAATGGTCCGTTTTCAAATGTTTTATTTTTGAACGTCAGTTCACATTTGTAGGTGGATCATCAGTGTTAGAGCTAAAATTAGCATGTTTAAAGTGATTTTCATGCTTCCAGGGGCTCGGGAAGTTAATTAAATACCATTTGGAGGCATTTAATGTTCGAGCAAAAACGGCTGATTTTCGACAAAAGAGATAACACCCCCCCATTACGTCATGCTTCAGAAATGTGGAAAATGGTCCGTTTTCAAATGTTTTATTTTTGAACGTCAGTTCACATTTGTAGGTGGATCATCAGTGTTAGAGCTAAAATTAGCATGTTTAAAGTGATTTTCATGCTTCCAGGGGCTCGGGAAGTTAATTAAATACCATTTGGAGGCATTTAATGTTCGAGCAAAAACGGCTGATTTTCGACAAAAGAGATAACACCCCCCATTACGTCATGCTTCAGAAATGTGGAAAATGGTCCGTTTTCAAATGTTTTATTTTTGAACGTCAGTTCACATTTG
The DNA here is from genome assembly GCF_964263255.1 of Lissotriton vulgaris. Classification (NCBI taxonomy): domain Eukaryota; kingdom Metazoa; phylum Chordata; class Amphibia; order Caudata; family Salamandridae; genus Lissotriton; species Lissotriton vulgaris. The sequence continues at coordinate 29,858 of NW_028246752.1, read as the reverse complement.
TAGGTGGATCATCAGTGTTAGAGCTAAAATTAGCATGTTTAAAGTGATTTTCATGCTTCCAGGGGCTCGGGAAGTTAATTAAATACCATTTGGAGGCATTTAATGTTCGAGCAAAAACGGCTGATTTTCGACAAAAGAGATAACACCCCCCCATTACGTCATGCTTCAGAAATGTGGAAAATGGTCCGTTTTCAAATGTTTTATTTTTGAACGTCAGTTCACATTTGTAGGTGGATCATCAGTGTTAGAGCTAAAATTAGCATGTTTAAAGTGATTTTCATGCTTCCAGGGGCCCAAAACACAAGATTTATGGATGGTTAAAAGTGCATGAAAATGGCCAATTTACTCACTCTGAGTTCTCAAAAAGGGTTTCTTCACCCCGGGAAGTTAATTAAATACCATTTGGAGGCATTTAATGTTCGAGCAAAAACGGCTGATTTTCGACAAAAGAGATAACACCCCCCCATTACGTCATGCTTCAGAAATGTGGAAAATGGTCCGTTTTCAAATGTTTTATTTTTGAACGTCAGTTCACATTTGTAGGTGGATCATCAGTGTTAGAGCTAAAATTAGCATGTTTAAAGTGATTTTCATGCTTCCAGGGGCCCAAAACACAAGATTTATGGAATGGTTAAAAGTGCATGAAAATGGCCAATTTACTCACTCTGAGTTCTCAAAAAGGGTTTCTTCACCCCGGGAAGTTAATTAAATACCATTTGGAGGCATTTAATGTTCGAGCAAAAACGGCTGATTTTCGACAAAAGAGATAACACCCCCCATTACGTCATGCTTCAGAAATGTGGAAAATGGTCCGTTTTCAAATGTTTTATTTTTGAACGTCAGTTCACATTTGTAGGTGGATCATCAGTGTTAGAGCTAAAATTAGCATGTTTAAAGTGATTTTCATGCTTCCAGGGGCTCGGGAAGTTAATTAAATACCATTTGGAGGCATTTAATGTTCGAGCAAAAACGGCTGATTTTCGACAAAAGAGATAACACCCCCCCATTACGTCATGCTTCAGAAATGTGGAAAATGGTCCGTTTTCAAATGTTTTATTTTTGAACGTCAGTTCACATTTGTAGGTGGATCATCAGTGTTAGAGCTAAAATTAGCATGTTTAAAGTGATTTTCATGCTTCCAGGGGCTCGGGAAGTTAATTAAATACCATTTGGAGGCATTTAATGTTCGAGCAAAAACGGCTGATTTTCGACAAAAGAGATAACACCCCCCCATTACGTCATGCTTCAGAAATGTGGAAAATGGTCCGTTTTCAAATGTTTTATTTTTGAACGTCAGTTCACATTTGTAGGTGGATCATCAGTGTTAGAGCTAAAATTAGCATGTTTAAAGTGATTTTCATGCTTCCAGGGCCCAAAACACAAGATTTATGGAATGGTTAAAAGTGCATGAAAATGGCCAATTTACTCACTCTGAGTTCTCAAAAAGGGTTTCTTCACCCGGGAAGTTAATTAAATACCATTTGGAGGCATTTAATGTTCGAGCAAAAACGGCTGATTTTCGACAAAAGAGATAACACCCCCCCATTACGTCATGCTTCAGAAATGTGGAAAATGGTCCGTTTTCAAATGTTTTATTTTTGAACGTCAGTTCACATTTGTAGGTGGATCATCAGTGTTAGAGCTAAAATTAGCATGTTTAAAGTGATTTTCATGCTTCCAGGGGCCCAAAACACAAGATTTATGGAATGGTTAAAAGTGCATGAAAATGGCCAATTTACTCACTCTGAGTTCTCAAAAAGGGTTTCTTCACCCCGGGAAGTTAATTAAATACCATTTGGAGGCATTTAATGTTCGAGCAAAAACGGCTGATTTTCGACAAAAGAGATAACACCCCCCCATTACGTCATGCTTCAGAAATGTGGAAAATGGTCCGTTTTCAAATGTTTTATTTTTGAACGTCAGTTCACATTTGTAGGTGGATCATCAGTGTTAGAGCTAAAATTAGCATGTTTAAAGTGATTTTCATGCTTCCAGGGGCTCGGGAAGTTAATTAAATACCATTTGGAGGCATTTAATGTTCGAGCAAAAACGGCTGATTTTCGACAAAAGAGATAACACCCCCCATTACGTCATGCTTCAGAAATGTGGAAAATGGTCCGTTTTCAAATGTTTTATTTTTGAACGTCAGTTCACATTTGTAGGTGGATCATCAGTGTTAGAGCTAAAATTAGCATGTTTAAAGTGATTTTCATGCTTCCAGGGGCTCGGGAAGTTAATTAAATACCATTTGGAGGCATTTAATGTTCGAGCAAAAACGGCTGATTTTCGACAAAAGAGATAACACCCCCCCATTACGTCATGCTTCAGAAATGTGGAAAATGGTCCGTTTTCAAATGTTTTATTTTTGAACGTCAGTTCACATTTGTAGGTGGATCATCAGTGTTAGAGCTAAAATTAGCATGTTTAAAGTGATTTTTCATGCTTCCAGGGGCTCGGGAAGTTAATTAAATACCATTTGGAGGCATTTAATGTTCGAGCAAAAACGGCTGATTTTCGACAAAAGAGATAACACCCCCCCATTATGTCATGCTTCAGAAATGTGGAAAATGGTCCGTTTTCAAATGTTTTATTTTTGAACGTCAGTTCACATTTGTAGGTGGATCATCAGTGTTAGAGCTAAAATTAGCATGTTTAAAGTGATTTTCATGCTTCCAGGGGCCCAAAACACAAGATTTATGGAATGGTTAAAAGTGCATGAAAATGGCCAATTTACTCACTCTGAGTTCTCAAAAAGGGTTTCTTCACCCCGGGAAGTTAATTAAATACCATTTGGAGGCATTTAATGTTCGAGCAAAAACGGCTGATTTTCGACAAAAGAGATAACACCCCCCCATTACGTCATGCTTCAGAAATGTGGAAAATGGTCCGTTTTCAAATGTTTTATTTTTGAACGTCAGTTCACATTTGTAGGTGGATCATCAGTGTTAGAGCTAAAATTAGCATGTTTAAAGTGATTTTCATGCTTCCAGGGGCTCGGGAAGTTAATTAAATACCATTTGGAGGCATTTAATGTTCGAGCAAAAACGGCTGATTTTCGACAAAAGAGATAACACCCCCCCCATTACGTCATGCTTCAGAAATGTGGAAAATGGTCCGTTTTCAAATGTTTTATTTTTGAACGTCAGTTCACATTTGTAGGTGGATCATCAGTGTTAGAGCTAAAATTAGCATGTTTAAAGTGATTTTCATGCTTCCAGGGGCCCGGAAGTTAACACAAGATTTATGGAATGGTTAAAAGTGCATGAAAATGGCCAATTTACTCACTCTGAGTTCTCAAAAGGGTTTCTTCAACCCCGGGAAGTTAATTAAATACCATTTGGAGGCATTTAATGTTCGAGCAAAAACGGCTGATTTTCGACAAAAGAGATAACACCCCCCCATTACGTCATGCTTCAGAAATGTGGAAAATGGTCCGTTTTCAAATGTTTTATTTTTGAACGTAAGTTCACATTTGTAGGTGGATCATCAGTGTTAGAGCTAAAATTAGCATGTTTAAAGTGATTTTCATGCTTCCAGGGGCCCAAAACACAAGATTTATGGAATGGTTAAAAGTGCATGAAAATGGCCAATTTACTCACTCTGAGTTCTCAAAAAGGGTTTCTTCACCCCGGGAAGTTAATTAAATACCATTTGGAGGCATTTAATGTTCGAGCAAAAACGGCTGATTTTCGACAAAAGAGATAACACCCCCCCATTACGTCATGCTTCAGAAATGTGGAAAATGGTCCGTTTTCAAATGTTTTATTTTTGAACGTCAGTTCACATTTGTAGGTGGATCATCAGTGTTAGAGCTAAAATTAGCATGTTTAAAGTGATTTTCATGCTTCCAGGGGCTCGGGAAGTTAATTAAATACCATTTGGAGGCATTTAATGTTCGAGCAAAAACGGCTGATTTTCGACAAAAGAGATAACACCCCCCCATTACGTCATGCTTCAGAAATGTGGAAAATGGTCCGTTTTCAAATGTTTTATTTTTGAACGTCAGTTCACATTTGTAGGTGGATCATCAGTGTTAGAGCTAAAATTAGCATGTTTAAAGTGATTTTCATGCTTCCAGGGGCCCAAAACACAAGATTTATGGAATGGTTAAAAGTGCATGAAAATGGCCAATTTACTCACTCTGAGTTCTCAAAAAGGGTTTCTTCACCCCGGGAAGTTAATTAAATACCATTTGGAGGCATTTAATGTTCGAGCAAAAAACGGCTGATTTTCGACAAAAGAGATAACACCCCCCCATTACGTCATGCTTCAGAAATGTGGAAAATGGTCCGTTTTCAAATGTTTTATTTTTGAACGTCAGTTCACATTTGTAGGTGGATCATCAGTGTTAGAGCTAAAATTAGCATGTTTAAAGTGATTTTCATGCTTCCAGGGGCCCAAAACACAAGATTTATGGAATGGTTAAAAGTGCATGAAAATGGCCAATTTACTCACTCTGAGTTCTCAAAAAGGGTTTCTTCACCCCGGGAAGTTAATTAAATACCATTTGGAGGCATTTAATGTTCGAGCAAAAACGGCTGATTTTCGACAAAAGAGATAACACCCCCCCATTACGTCATGCTTCAGAAATGTGGAAAATGGTCCGTTTTCAAATGTTTTATTTTTGAATGTCAGTTCACATTTGTAGGTGGATCATCAGTGTTAGAGCTAAAATTAGCATGTTTAAAGTGATTTTCATGCTTCCAGGGGCTCGGGAAGTTAATTAAATACCATTTGGAGGCATTTAATGTTCGAGCAAAAACGGCTGATTTTCGACAAAAGAGATAACACCCCCCCATTACGTCATGCTTCAGAAATGTGGAAAATGGTCCGTTTTCAAATGTTTTATTTTTGAACGTCAGTTCACATTTGTAGGTGGATCATCAGTGTTAGAGCTAAAATTAGCATGTTTAAAGTGATTTTCATGCTTCCAGGGGCTCGGGAAGTTAATTAAATACCATTTGGAGGCATTTAATGTTCGAGCAAAAACGGCTGATTTTCGACAAAAGAGATAACACCCCCCCATTACGTCATGCTTCAGAAATGTGGAAAATGGTCCGTTTTCAAATGTTTTATTTTTGAACGTCAGTTCACATTTGTAGGTGGATCATCAGTGTTAGAGCTAAAATTAGCATGTTTAAAGTGATTTTCATGCTTCCAGGGGCCCAAAACACAAGATTTATGGAATGGTTAAAAGTGCATGAAAATGGCCAATTTACTCACTCTGAGTTCTCAAAAAGTGTTTCTTCACCCCGGGAAGTTAATTAAATACCATTTGGAGGCATTTAATGTTCGAGCAAAAACGGCTGATTTTCGACAAAAGAGATAACACCCCCCCATTACGTCATGCTTCAGAAATGTGGAAAATGGTCCGTTTTCAAATGTTTTATTTTTGAACGTCAGTTCACATTTGTAGGTGGATCATCAGTGTTAGAGCTAAAATTAGCATGTTTAAAGTGATTTTCATGCTTCCAGGGGCCCAAAACACAAGATTTATGGAATGGTTAAAAGTGCATGAAAATGGCCAATTTACTCACTCTGAGTTCTCAAAAAGGGTTTCTTCACCCCGGGAAGTTAATTAAATACCATTTGGAGGCATTTAATGTTCGAGCAAAAACGGCTGATTTTCGACAAAAGAGATAACACCCCCCCATTACGTCATGCTTCAGAAATGTGGAAAATGGTCCGTTTTCAAATGTTTTATTTTTGAACGTCAGTTCACATTTGTAGGTGGATCATCAGTGTTAGAGCTAAAATTAGCATGTTTAAAGTGATTTTCATGCTTCCAGGGGCTCGGGAAGTTAATTAAATACCATTTGGAGGCATTTAATGTTCGAGCAAAAACGGCTGATTTTCGACAAAAGAGATAACACCCCCCCATTACGTCATGCTTCAGAAATGTGGAAAATGGTCCGTTTTCAAATGTTTTATTTTTGAACGTCAGTTCACATTTGTAGGTGGATCATCAGTGTTAGAGCTAAAATTAGCATGTTTAAAGTGATTTTCATGCTTCCAGGGGCTCGGGAAGTTAATTAAATACCATTTGGAGGCATTTAATGTTCGAGCAAAAACGGCTGATTTTCGACAAAAGAGATAACACCCCCCCATTACGTCATGCTTCAGAAATGTGGAAAATGGTCCGTTTTCAAATGTTTTATTTTTGAACGTCAGTTCACATTTGTAGGTGGATCATCAGTGTTAGAGCTAAAATTAGCATGTTTAAAGTGATTTTCATGCTTCCAGGGGCTCGGGAAGTTAATTAAATACCATTTGGAGGCATTTAATGTTCGAGCAAAAACGGCTGATTTTCGACAAAAGAGATAACACCCCCCCATTACGTCATGCTTCAGAAATGTGGAAAAGGGTCCGTTTTCAAATGTTTTATTTTTGAACGTCAGTTCACATTTGTAGGTGGATCATCAGTGTTAGAGCTAAAATTAGCATGTTTAAAGTGATTTTCATGCTTCCAGGGGCCCAAAACACAAGATTTATGGAATGGTTAAAAGTGCATGAAAATGGCCAATTTACTCACTCTGAGTTCTCAAAAAGGGTTTCTTCACCCCGGGAAGTTAATTAAATACCATTTGGAGGCATTTAATGTTCGAGCAAAAACGGCTGATTTTCGACAAAAGAGATAACACCCCCCCATTACGTCATGCTTCAGAAATGTGGAAAATGGTCCGTTTTCAAATGTTTTATTTTTGAACGTCAGTTCACATTTGTAGGTGGATCATCAGTGTTAGAGCTAAAATTAGCATGTTTAAAGTGATTTTCATGCTTCCAGGGGCTCGGGAAGTTAATTAAATACCATTTGGAGGCATTTAATGTTCGAGCAAAAACGGCTGATTTTCGACAAAAGAGATAACACCCCCCCATTACGTCATGCTTCAGAAATGTGGAAAATGGTCCGTTTTCAAATGTTTTATTTTTGAACGTCAGTTCACATTTGTAGGTGGATCATCAGTGTTAGAGCTAAAATTAGCATGTTTAAAGTGATTTTCATGCTTCCAGGGGCCCAAAACACAAGATTTATGGAATGGTTAAAAGTGCATGAAAATGGCCAATTTACTCACTCTGAGTTCTCAAAAAGGGTTTCTTCACCCCGGGAAGTTAATTAAATACCATTTGGAGGCATTTAATGTTCGAGCAAAAACGGCTGATTTTCGACAAAAGAGATAACACCCCCCCATTACGCCATGCTTCAGAAATGTGGAAAATGGTCCGTTTTCAAATGTTTTATTTTTGAACGTCAGTTCACATTTGTAGGTGGATCATCAGTGTTAGAGCTAAAATTAGCATGTTTAAAGTGATTTTCATGCTTCCAGGGGCCCAAAACACAAGATTTATGGAATGGTTAAAAGTGCATGAAAATGGCCAATTTACTCACTCTGAGTTCTCAAAAAGGGTTTCTTCACCCCGGGAAGTTAATTAAATACCATTTGGAGGCATTTAATGTTCGAGCAAAAACGGCTGATTTTCGACAAAAGAGATAACACCCCCCCATTACGTCATGCTTCAGAAATGTGGAAAATGGTCCGTTTTCAAATGTTTTATTTTTGAACGTCAGTTCACATTTGTAGGTGGATCATCAGTGTTAGAGCTAAAATTAGCATGTTTAAAGTGATTTTCATGCTTCCAGGGGCCCAAAACACAAGATTTATGGAATGGTTAAAAGTGCATGAAAATGGCCAATTTACTCACTCTGAGTTCTCAAAAAGGGTTTCTTCACCCCGGGAAGTTAATTAAATACCATTTGGAGGCATTTAATGTTCGAGCAAAAACGGCTGATTTTCGACAAAAGAGATAACACCCCCCCATTACGTCATGCTTCAGAAATGTGGAAAATGGTCCGTTTTCAAATGTTTTATTTTTGAACGTCAGTTCACATTTGTAGGTGGATCATCAGTGTTAGAGCTAAAATTAGCATGTTTAAAGTGATTTTCATGCTTCCAGGGGCTCGGGAAGTTAATTAAATACCATTTGGAGGCATTTAATGTTCGAGCAAAAACGGCTGATTTTCGACAAAAGAGATAACACCCCCCCATTACGTCATGCTTCAGAAATGTGGAAAATGGTCCGTTTTCAAATGTTTTATTTTTGAACGTCAGTTCACATTTGTAGGTGGATCATCAGTGTTAGAGCTAAAATTAGCATGTTTAAAGTGATTTTCATGCTTCCAGGGGCTCGGGAAGTTAATTAAATACCATTTGGAGGCATTTAATGTTCGAGCAAAAACGGCTGATTTTCGACAAAAGAGATAACACCCCCCCATTACGTCATGCTTCAGAAATGTGGAAAATGGTCCGTTTTCAAATGTTTTATTTTTGAACGTCAGTTCACATTTGTAGGTGGATCATCAGTGTTAGAGCTAAAATTAGCATGTTTAAAGTGATTTTCATGCTTCCAGGGGCTCGGGAAGTTAATTAAATACCATTTGGAGGCATTTAATGTTCGAGCAAAAACGGCTGATTTTCGACAAAAGAGATAACACCCCCCCATTACGTCATGCTTCAGAAATGTGGAAAAGGGTCCGTTTTCAAATGTTTTATTTTTGAACGTCAGTTCACATTTGTAGGTGGATCATCAGTGTTAGAGCTAAAATTAGCATGTTTAAAGTGATTTTCATGCTTCCAGGGGCCCAAAACACAAGATTTATGGAATGGTTAAAAGTGCATGAAAATGGCCAATTTACTCACTCTGAGTTCTCAAAAAGGGTTTCTTCACCCCGGGAAGTTAATTAAATACCATTTGGAGGCATTTAATGTTCGAGCAAAAACGGCTGATTTTCGACAAAAGAGATAACACCCCCCCATTACGTCATGCTTCAGAAATGTGGAAAATGGTCCGTTTTCAAATGTTTTATTTTTGAACGTCAGTTCACATTTGTAGGTGGATCATCAGTGTTAGAGCTAAAATTAGCATGTTTAAAGTGATTTTCATGCTTCCAGGGGCTCGGGAAGTTAATTAAATACCATTTGGAGGCATTTAATGTTCGAGCAAAAACGGCTGATTTTCGACAAAAGAGATAACACCCCCCCATTACGTCATGCTTCAGAAATGTGGAAAATGGTCCGTTTTCAAATGTTTTATTTTTGAACGTCAGTTCACATTTGTAGGTGGATCATCAGTGTTAGAGCTAAAATTAGCATGTTTAAAGTGATTTTCATGCTTCCAGGGGCCCAAAACACAAGATTTATGGAATGGTTAAAAGTGCATGAAAATGGCCAATTTACTCACTCTGAGTTCTCAAAAAGGGTTTCTTCACCCCGGGAAGTTAATTAAATACCATTTGGAGGCATTTAATGTTCGAGCAAAAACGGCTGATTTTCGACAAAAGAGATAACACCCCCCCATTACGCCATGCTTCAGAAATGTGGAAAATGGTCCGTTTTCAAATGTTTTATTTTTGAACGTCAGTTCACATTTGTAGGTGGATCATCAGTGTTAGAGCTAAAATTAGCATGTTTAAAGTGATTTTCATGCTTCCAGGGGCCCAAAACACAAGATTTATGGAATGGTTAAAAGTGCATGAAAATGGCCAATTTACTCACTCTGAGTTCTCAAAAAGGGTTTCTTCACCCCGGGAAGTTAATTAAATACCATTTGGAGGCATTTAATGTTCGAGCAAAAACGGCTGATTTTCGACAAAAGAGATAACACCCCCCCATTACGTCATGCTTCAGAAATGTGGAAAATGGTCCGTTTTCAAATGTTTTATTTTTGAACGTCAGTTCACATTTGTAGGTGGATCATCAGTGTTAGAGCTAAAATTAGCATGTTTAAAGTGATTTTCATGCTTCCAGGGGCTCGGGAAGTTAATTAAATACCATTTGGAGGCATTTAATGTTCGAGCAAAAACGGCTGATTTTCGACAAAAGAGATAACACCCCCCCATTACGTCATGCTTCAGAAATGTGGAAAATGGTCCGTTTTCAAATGTTTTATTTTTGAACGTCAGTTCACATTTGTAGGTGGATCATCAGTGTTAGAGCTAAAATTAGCATGTTTAAAGTGATTTTCATGCTTCCAGGGGCTCGGGAAGTTAATTAAATACCATTTGGAGGCATTTAATGTTCGAGCAAAAACGGCTGATTTTCGACAAAAGAGATAACACCCCCCCATTACGTCATGCTTCAGAAATGTGGAAAATGGTCCGTTTTCAAATGTTTTATTTTTGAACGTCAGTTCACATTTGTAGGTGGATCATCAGTGTTAGAGCTAAAATTAGCATGTTTAAAGTGATTTTCATGCTTCCAGGGGCTCGGGAAGTTAATTAAATACCATTTGGAGGCATTTAATGTTCGAGCAAAAACGGCTGATTTTCGACAAAAGAGATAACACCCCCCCATTACGTCATGCTTCAGAAATGTGGAAAATGGTCCGTTTTCAAATGTTTTATTTTTGAACGTCAGTTCACATTTGTAGGTGGATCATCAGTGTTAGAGCTAAAATTAGCATGTTTAAAGTGATTTTCATGCTTCCAGGGGCTCGGGAAGTTAATTAAATACCATTTGGAGGCATTTAATGTTCGAGCAAAAACGGCTGATTTTCGACAAAAGAGATAACACCCCCCCCATTACGTCATGCTTCAGAAATGTGGAAAATGGCCCGTTTTCAAATGTTTTATTTTTGAACGTCAGTTCACATTTGTAGGTGGATCATCAGTGTTAGAGCTAAAATTAGCATGTTTAAAGTGATTTTCATGCTTCCAGGGGCTCGGGAAGTTAATTAAATACCATTTGGAGGCATTTAATGTTCGAGCAAAAACGGCTGATTTTCGACAAAAGAGATAACACCCCCCCATTACGTCATGCTTCAGAAATGTGGAAAATGGTCCGTTTTCAAATGTTTTATTTTTGAACGTCAGTTCACATTTGTAGGTGGATCATCAGTGTTAGAGCTAAAATTAGCATGTTTAAAGTGATTTTCATGCTTCCAGGGGCCCAAAACACAAGATTTATGGAATGGTTAAAAGTGCATGAAAATGGCCAATTTACTCACTCTGAGTTCTCAAAAAGGGTTTCTTCACCCCGGGAAGTTAATTAAATACCATTTGGAGGCATTTAATGTTCGAGCAAAAATGGCTGATTTTCGACAAAAGAGATAACACCCCCCCATTACGTCATGCTTCAGAAATGTGGAAAATGGTCCGTTTTCAAATGTTTTATTTTTGAACGTCAGTTCACATTTGTAGGTGGATCATCAGTGTTAGAGCTAAAATTAGCATGTTTAAAGTGATTTTCATGCTTCCAGGGGCTCGGGAAGTTAATTAAATACCATTTGGAGGCATTTAATGTTCGAGCAAAAACGGCTGATTTTCGACAAAAGAGATAACACCCCCCCATTACGTCATGCTTCAGAAATGTGGAAAATGGTCCGTTTTCAAATGTTTTATTTTTGAACGTCAGTTCACATTTGTAGGTGGATCATCAGTGTTAGAGCTAAAATTAGCATGTTTAAAGTGATTTTCATGCTTCCAGGGGCTCGGGAAGTTAATTAAATACCATTTGGAGGCATTTAATGTTCGAGCAAAAACGGCTGATTTTCGACAAAAGAGATAACACCCCCCCATTACGTCATGCTTCAGAAATGTGGAAAATGGTCCGTTTTCAAATGTTTTATTTTTGAACGTCAGTTCACATTTGTAGGTGGATCATCAGTGTTAGAGCTAAAATTAGCATGTTTAAAGTGATTTTCATGCTTCCAGGGGCTCGGGAAGTTAATTTAATACCATTTGGAGGCATTTAATGTTCGAGCAAAAACGGCTGATTTTCGACAAAAGAGATAACACCCCCCCATTACGTCATGCTTCAGAAATGTGGAAAATGGTCCGTTTTCAAATGTTTTATTTTTGAACGTCAGTTCACATTTGTAGGTGGATCATCAGTGTTAGAGCTAAAATTAGCATGTTTAAAGTGATTTTCATGCTTCCAGGGGCTCGGGAAGTTAATTAAATACCATTTGGAGGCATTTAATGTTCGAGCAAAAACGGCTGATTTTCGACAAAAGAGATAACACCCCCCCATTACGTCATGCTTCAGAAATGTGGAAAATGGTCCGTTTTCAAATGTTTTATTTTTGAACGTCAGTTCACATTTGTAGGTGGATCATCAGTGTTAGAGCTAAAATTAGCATGTTTAAAGTGATTTTCGTGCTTCCAGGGGCTCGGGAAGTTAATTAAATACCATTTGGAGGCATTTAATGTTCGAGCAAAAACGGCTGATTTTCGACAAAAGAGATAACACCCCCCCATTACGTCATGCTTCAGAAATGTGGAAAATGGTCCGTTTTCAAATGTTTTATTTTTGAACGTCAGTTCACATTTGTAGGTGGATCATCAGTGTTAGAGCTAAAATTAGCATGTTTAAAGTGATTTTCATGCTTCCAGGGGCTCGGGAAGTTAATTAAATACCATTTGGAGGCATTTAATGTTCGAGCAAAAACGGCTGATTTTCGACAAAAGAGATAACACCCCCCCATTACGTCATGCTTCAAAATGTGGAAAATGGTCCGTTTTCAAATGTTTTATTTTTGAACGTCAGTTCACATTTGTAGGTGGATCATCAGTGTTAGAGCTAAAATTAGCATGTTTAAAGTGATTTTCATGCTTCCAGGGGCTCGGGAAGTTAATTAAATACCATTTGGAGGCATTTAATGTTCGAGCAAAAACGGCTGATTTTCGACAAAAGAGATAACACCCCCCCATTACGTCATGCTTCAGAAATGTGGAAAATGGTCCGTTTTCAAATGTTTTATTTTTGAACGTCAGTTCACATTTGTAGGTGGATCATCAGTGTTAGAGCTAAAATTAGCATGTTTAAAGTGATTTTCATGCTTCCAGGGGCTCGGGAAGTTAATTAAATACCATTTGGAGGCATTTAATGTTCGAGCAAAAACGGCTGATTTTCGACAAAAGAGATAACACCCCCCCATTACGTCATGCTTCAGAAATGTGGAAAATGGTCCGTTTTCAAATGTTTTATTTTTGAACGTCAGTTCACATTTGTAGGTGGATCATCAGTGTTAGAGCTAAAATTAGCATGTTTAAAGTGATTTTCATGCTTCCAGGGGCTCGGGAAGTTAATTAAATACCATTTGGAGGCATTTAATGTTCGAGCAAAAACGGCTGATTTTCGACAAAAGAGATAACACCCCCCCATTACGTCATGCTTCAGAAATGTGGAAAATGGTCCGTTTTCAAATGTTTTATTTTTGAACGTCAGTTCACATTTGTAGGTGGATCATCAGTGTTAGAGCTAAAATTAGCATGTTTAAAGTGATTTTCATGCTTCCAGGGGCTCGGGAAGTTAATTAAATACCATTTGGAGGCATTTAATGTTCGAGCAAAAACGGCTGATTTTCGACAAAAGAGATAACACCCCCCCATTACGTCATGCTTCAGAAATGTGGAAAATGGTCCGTTTTCAAATGTTTTATTTTTGAACGTCAGTTCACATTTGTAGGTGGATCATCAGTGTTAGAGCTAAAATTAGCATGTTTAAAGTGATTTTCATGCTTCCAGGGGCCCAAAACACAAGATTTATGGAATGGTTAAAAGTGCATGAAAATGGCCAATTTACTCACTCTGAGTTCTCAAAAAGGGTTTCTTCACCCCGGGAAGTTAATTAAATACCATTTGGAGGCATTTAATGTTCGAGCAAAAACGGCTGATTTTCGACAAAAGAGATAACACCCCCCCATTACGTCATGCTTCAGAAATGTGGAAAATGGTCCGTTTTCAAATGTTTTATTTTTGAACGTCAGTTCACATTTGTAGGTGGATCATCAGTGTTAGAGCTAAAATTAGCATGTTTAAAGTGATTTTCATGCTTCCAGGGGCTCGGGAAGTTAATTAAATACCATTTGGAGGCATTTAATGTTCGAGCAAAAACGGCTGATTTTCGACAAAAGAGATAACACCCCCCCATTACGTCATGCTTCAGAAATGTGGAAAATGGTCCGTTTTCAAATGTTTTATTTTTGAACGTCAGTTCACATTTGTAGGTGGATCATCAGTGTTAGAGCTAAAATTAGCATGTTTAAAGTGATTTTCATGCTTCCAGGGGCTCGGGAAGTTAATTAAATACCATTTGGAGGCATTTAATGTTCGAGCAAAAACGGCTGATTTTCGACAAAAGAGATAACACCCCCCCATTACGTCATGCTTCAGAAATGTGGAAAATGGTCCGTTTTCAAATGTTTTATTTTTGAACGTCAGTTCACATTTGTAGGTGGATCATCAGTGTTAGAGCTAAAATTAGCATGTTTAAAGTGATTTTCATGCTTCCAGGGGCCCAAAACACAAGATTTATGGAATGGTTAAAAGTGCATGAAAATGGCCAATTTACTCACTCTGAGTTCTCAAAAAGGGTTTCTTCACCCCGGGAAGTTAATTAAATACCATTTGGAGGCATTTAATGTTCGAGCAAAAACGGCTGATTTTCGACAAAAGAGATAACACCCCCCATTACGTCATGCTTCAGAAATGTGGAAAATGGTCCGTTTTCAAATGTTTTATTTTTGAACGTCAGTTCACATTTGTAGGTGGATCATCAGTGTTAGAGCTAAAATTAGCATGTTTAAAGTGATTTTCATGCTTCCAGGGGCTCGGGAAGTTAATTAAATACCATTTGGAGGCATTTAATGTTCGAGCAAAAACGGCTGATTTTCGACAAAAGAGATAACACCCCCCCATTACGTCATGCTTCAGAAATGTGGAAAATGGTCCGTTTTCAAATGTTTTATTTTTGAACGTCAGTTCACATTTGTAGGTGGATCATCAGTGTTAGAGCTAAAATTAGCATGTTTAAAGTGATTTTCATGCTTCCAGGGGCCCAAAACACAAGATTTATGGAATGGTTAAAAGTGCATGAAAATGGCCAATTTACTCACTCTGAGTTCTCAAAAAGGGTTTCTGCACCCCGGGAAGTTAATTAAATACCATTTGGAGGCATTTAATGTTCGAGCAAAAACGGCTGATTTTCGACAAAAGAGATAACACCCCCCCATTACGTCTTGCTTCAGAAATGTGGAAAATGGTCCGTTTTCAAATGTTTTATTTTTGAACGTCAGTTCACATTTGTAGGTGGATCATCAGTGTTAGAGCTAAAATTAGCATGTTTAAAGTGATTTTCATGCTTCCAGGGGCCCAAAACACAAGATTTATGGAATGGTTAAAAGTGCATGAAAATGGCCAATTTACTCACTCTGAGTTCTCAAAAAGGGTTTCTTCACCCCGGGAAGTTAATTAAATACCATTTGGAGGCATTTAATGTTCGAGCAAAAACGGCTGATTTTCGACAAAAGAGATAACACCCCCCCATTACGTCATGCTTCAGAAATGTGGAAAATGGTCCGTTTTCAAATGTTTTATTTTTGAACGTCAGTTCACATTTGTAGGTGGATCATCAGTGTTAGAGCTAAAATTAGCATGTTTAAAGTGATTTTCATGCTTCCAGGGGCTCGGGAAGTTAATTAAATACCATTTGGAGGCATTTAATGTTCGAGCAAAAACGGCTGATTTTCGACAAAAGAGATAACACCCCCCCATTACGTCATGCTTCAGAAATGTGGAAAATGGTCCGTTTTCAAATGTTTTATTTTTGAACGTCAGTTCACATTTGTAGGTGGATCATCAGTGTTAGAGCTAAAATTAGCATGTTTAAAGTGATTTTCATGCTTCCAG
Source organism: Lissotriton vulgaris (assembly GCF_964263255.1). NCBI lineage: Eukaryota > Metazoa > Chordata > Amphibia > Caudata > Salamandridae > Lissotriton > Lissotriton vulgaris. Next base: position 14,173 of record NW_028246752.1, on the reverse strand, counting down.
GGGCCCAAAACACAAGATTTATGGAATGGTTAAAAGTGCATGAAAATGGCCAATTTACTCACTCTGAGTTCTCAAAAAGGGTTTCTTCACCCCGGGAAGTTAATTAAATACCATTTGGAGGCATTTAATGTTCGAGCAAAAACGGCTGATTTTCGACAAAAGAGATAACACCCCCCCATTACGTCATGCTTCAGAAATGTGGAAAATGGTCCGTTTTCAAATGTTTTATTTTTGAACGTCAGTTCACATTTGTAGGTGGATCATCAGTGTTAGAGCTAAAATTAGCATGTTTAAAGTGATTTTCATGCTTCCAGGGGCCCAAAACACAAGATTTATGGAATGGTTAAAAGTGCATGAAAATGGCCAATTTACTCACTCTGAGTTCTCAAAAAGGGTTTCTTCACCCCGGGAAGTTAATTAAATACCATTTGGAGGCATTTAATGTTCGAGCAAAAACGGCTGATTTTCGACAAAAGAGATAACACCCCCCCATTACGTCATGCTTCAGAAATGTGGAAAATGGTCCGTTTTCAAATGTTTTATTTTTGAACGTCAGTTCACATTTGTAGGTGGATCATCAGTGTTAGAGCTAAAATTAGCATGTTTAAAGTGATTTTCATGCTTCCAGGGGCTCGGGAAGTTAATTAAATACCATTTGGAGGCATTTAATGTTCGAGCAAAAACGGCTGATTTTCGACAAAAGAGATAACACCCCCCCATTACGTCATGCTTCAGAAATGTGGAAAATGGTCCGTTTTCAAATGTTTTATTTTTGAACGTCAGTTCACATTTGTAGGTGGATCATCAGTGTTAGAGCTAAAATTAGCATGTTTAAAGTGATTTTCATGCTTCCAGGGGCTCGGGAAGTTAATTAAATACCATTTGGAGGCATTTAATGTTCGAGCAAAAACGGCTGATTTTCGACAAAAGAGATAACACCCCCCCATTACGTCATGCTTCAGAAATGTGGAAAATGGTCCGTTTTCAAATGTTTTATTTTTGAACGTCAGTTCACATTTGTAGGTGGATCATCAGTGTTAGAGCTAAAATTAGCATGTTTAAAGTGATTTTCATGCTTCCAGGGGCCCAAAACACAAGATTTATGGAATGGTTAAAAGTGCATGAAAATGGCCAATTTACTCACTCTGAGTTCTCAAAAAGGGTTTCTTCACCCCGGGAAGTTAATTAAATACCATTTGGAGGCATTTAATGTTCGAGCAAAAACGGCTGATTTTCGACAAAAGAGATAACACCCCCCCATTACGTCATGCTTCAGAAATGTGGAAAATGGTCCGTTTTCAAATGTTTTATTTTTGAACGTCAGTTCACATTTGTAGGTGGATCATCAGTGTTAGAGCTAAAATTAGCATGTTTAAAGTGATTTTCATGCTTCCAGGGGCCCAAAACACAAGATTTATGGAATGGTTAAAAGTGCATGAAAATGGCCAATTTACTCACTCTGAGTTCTCAAAAAGGGTTTCTTCACCCCGGGAAGTTAATTAAATACCATTTGGAGGCATTTAATGTTCGAGCAAAAACGGCTGATTTTCGACAAAAGAGATAACACCCCCCCATTACGTCATGCTTCAGAAATGTGGAAAATGGTCCGTTTTCAAATGTTTTATTTTTGAACGTCAGTTCACATTTGTAGGTGGATCATCAGTGTTAGAGCTAAAATTAGCATGTTTAAAGTGATTTTCATGCTTCCAGGGGCTCGGGAAGTTAATTAAATACCATTTGGAGGCATTTAATGTTCGAGCAAAAACGGCTGATTTTCGACAAAAGAGATAACACCCCCCATTACGTCATGCTTCAGAAATGTGGAAAATGGTCCGTTTTCAAATGTTTTATTTTTGAACGTCAGTTCACATTTGTAGGTGGATCATCAGTGTTAGAGCTAAAATTAGCATGTTTAAAGTGATTTTCATGCTTCCAGGGGCTCGGGAAGTTAATTAAATACCATTTGGAGGCATTTAATGTTCGAGCAAAAACGGCTGATTTTCGACAAAAGAGATAACACCCCCCCCATTACGTCATGCTTCAGAAATGTGGAAAATGGTCCGTTTTCAAATGTTTTATTTTTGAACGTCAGTTCACATTTGTAGGTGGATCATCAGTGTTAGAGCTAAAATTAGCATGTTTAAAGTGATTTTCATGCTTCCAGGGGCTCGGGAAGTTAATTAAATACCATTTGGAGGCATTTAATGTTCGAGCAAAAACGGCTGATTTTCGACAAAAGAGATAACACCCCCCCATTACGTCATGCTTCAGAAATGTGGAAAATGGTCCGTTTTCAAATGTTTTATTTTTGAACGTCAGTTCACATTTGTAGGTGGATCATCAGTGTTAGAGCTAAAATTAGCATGTTTAAAGTGATTTTCATGCTTCCAGGGGCTCGGGAAGTTAATTAAATACCATTTGGAGGCATTTAATGTTCGAGCAAAAACGGCTGATTTTCGACAAAAGAGATAACACCCCCCCATTACGTCATGCTTCAGAAATGTGGAAAATGGTCCGTTTTCAAATGTTTTATTTTTGAACGTCAGTTCACATTTGTAGGTGGATCATCAGTGTTAGAGCTAAAATTAGCATGTTTAAAGTGATTTTCATGCTTCCAGGGGCCCAAAACACAAGATTTATGGAATGGTTAAAAGTGCATGAAAATGGCCAATTTACTCACTCTGAGTTCTCAAAAAGGGTTTCTTCACCCCGGGAAGTTAATTAAATACCATTTGGAGGCATTTAATGTTCGAGCAAAAACGGCTGATTTTCGACAAAAGAGATAACACCCCCCCATTACGTCATGCTTCAGAAATGTGGAAAATGGTCCGTTTTCAAATGTTTTATTTTTGAACGTCAGTTCACATTTGTAGGTGGATCATCAGTGTTAGAGCTAAAATTAGCATGTTTAAAGTGATTTTCATGCTTCCAGGGGCTCGGGAAGTTAATTAAATACCATTTGGAGGCATTTAATGTTCGAGCAAAAACGGCTGATTTCCGACAAAAGAGATAACACCCCCCCATTACGTCATGCTTCAGAAATGTGGAAAATGGTCCGTTTTCAAATGTTTTATTTTTGAACGTCAGTTCACATTTGTAGGTGGATCATCAGTGTTAGAGCTAAAATTAGCATGTTTAAAGTGATTTTCATGCTTCCAGGGGCTCGGGAAGTTAATTAAATACCATTTGGAGGCATTTAATGTTCGAGCAAAAACGGCTGATTTTCGACAAAAGAGATAACACCCCCCCATTACGTCATGCTTCAGAAATGTGGAAAATGGTCCGTTTTCAAATGTTTTATTTTTGAACGTCAGTTCACATTTGTAGGTGGATCATCAGTGTTAGAGCTAAAATTAGCATGTTTAAAGTGATTTTCATGCTTCCAGGGGCCCAAAACACAAGATTTATGGAATGGTTAAAAGTGCATGAAAATGGCCAATTTACTCACTCTGAGTTCTCAAAAAGGGTTTCTTCACCCCGGGAAGTTAATTAAATACCATTTGGAGGCATTTAATGTTCGAGCAAAAACGGCTGATTTTCGACAAAAGAGATAACACCCCCCCATTACGTCATGCTTCAGAAATGTGGAAAATGGTCCGTTTTCAAATGTTTTATTTTTGAACGTCAGTTCACATTTGTAGGTGGATCATCAGTGTTAGAGCTAAAATTAGCATGTTTAAAGTGATTTTCATGCTTCCAGGGGCCCAAAACACAAGATTTATGGAATGGTTAAAAGTGCATGAAAATGGCCAATTTACTCACTCTGAGTTCTCAAAAAGGGTTTCTTCACCCCGGGAAGTTAATTAAATACCATTTGGAGGCATTTAATGTTCGAGCAAAAACGGCTGATTTTCGACAAAAGAGATAACACCCCCCCATTACGTCATGCTTCAGAAATGTGGAAAATGGTCCGTTTTCAAATGTTTTATTTTTGAACGTCAGTTCACATTTGTAGGTGGATCATCAGTGTTAGAGCTAAAATTAGCATGTTTAAAGTGATTTTCATGCTTCCAGGGGCTCGGGAAGTTAATTAAATACCATTTGGAGGCATTTAATGTTCGAGCAAAAACGGCTGATTTTCGACAAAAGAGATAACACCCCCCCATTACGTCATGCTTCAGAAATGTGGAAAATGGTCCGTTTTCAAATGTTTTATTTTTGAACGTCAGTTCACATTTGTAGGTGGATCATCAGTGTTAGAGCTAAAATTAGCATGTTTAAAGTGATTTTCATGCTTCCAGGGGCCCAAAACACAAGATTTATGGAATGGTTAAAAGTGCATGAAAATGGCCAATTTACTCACTCTGAGTTCTCAAAAAGGGTTTCTTCACCCCGGGAAGTTAATTAAATACCATTTGGAGGCATTTAATGTTCGAGCAAAAACGGCTGATTTTCGACAAAAGAGATAACACCCCCCCATTACGTCATGCTTCAGAAATGTGGAAAATGGTCCGTTTTCAAATGTTTTATTTTTGAACGTCAGTTCACATTTGTAGGTGGATCATCAGTGTTAGAGCTAAAATTAGCATGTTTAAAGTGATTTTCATGCTTCCAGGGGCTCGGGAAGTTAATTAAATACCATTTGGAGGCATTTAATGTTCGAGCAAAAACGGCTGATTTTCGACAAAAGAGATAACACCCCCCCATTACGTCATGCTTCAGAAATGTGGAAAATGGTCCGTTTTCAAATGTTTTATTTTTGAACGTCAGTTCACATTTGTAGGTGGATCATCAGTGTTAGAGCTAAAATTAGCATGTTTAAAGTGATTTTCATGCTTCCAGGGGCCCAAAACACAAGATTTATGGAATGGTTAAAAGTGCATGAAAATGGCCAATTTACTCACTCTGAGTTCTCAAAAAGGGTTTCTTCACCCCGGGAAGTTAATTAAATACCATTTGGAGGCATTTAATGTTCGAGCAAAAACGGCTGATTTTCGACAAAAGAGATAACACCCCCCCATTACGTCATGCTTCAGAAATGTGGAAAATGGTCCGTTTTCAAATGTTTTATTTTTGAACGTCAGTTCACATTTGTAGGTGGATCATCAGTGTTAGAGCTAAAATTAGCATGTTTAAAGTGATTTTCATGCTTCCAGGGGCCCAAAACACAAGATTTATGGAATGGTTAAAAGTGCATGAAAATGGCCAATTTACTCACTCTGAGTTCTCAAAAAGGGTTTCTTCACCCCGGGAAGTTAATTAAATATCATTTGGAGGCATTTAATGTTCGAGCAAAAACGGCTGATTTTCGACAAAAGAGATAACACCCCCCCATTACGTCATGCTTCAGAAATGTGGAAAATGGTCCGTTTTCAAATGTTTTATTTTTGAACGTCAGTTCACATTTGTAGGTGGATCATCAGTGTTAGAGCTAAAATTAGCATGTTTAAAGTGATTTTCATGCTTCCAGGGGCTCGGGAAGTTAATTAAATACCATTTGGAGACATTTAATGTTCGAGCAAAAACGGCTGATTTTCGACAAAAGAGATAACACCCCCCCATTACGTCATGCTTCAGAAATGTGGAAAATGGTCCGTTTTCAAATGTTTTATTTTTGAACGTCAGTTCACATTTGTAGGTGGATCATCAGTGTTAGAGCTAAAATTAGCATGTTTAAAGTGATTTTCATGCTTCCAGGGGCTCGGGAAGTTAATTAAATACCATTTGGAGGCATTTAATGTTCGAGCAAAAACGGCTGATTTTCGACAAAAGAGATAACACCCCCCCATTACGTCATGCTTCAGAAATGTGGAAAATGGTCCGTTTTCAAATGTTTTATTTTTGAACGTCAGTTCACATTTGTAGGTGGATCATCAGTGTTAGAGCTAAAATTAGCATGTTTAAAGTGATTTTCATGCTTCCAGGGGCCCAAAACACAAGATTTATGGAATGGTTAAAAGTGCATGAAAATGGCCAATTTACTCACTCTGAGTTCTCAAAAAGGGTTTCTTCACCCCGGGAAGTTAATTAAATACCATTTGGAGGCATTTAATGTTCGAGCAAAAACGGCTGATTTTCGACAAAAGAGATAACACCCCCCCATTACGTCATGCTTCAGAAATGTGGAAAATGGTCCGTTTTCAAATGTTTTATTTTTGAACGTCAGTTCACATTTGTAGGTGGATCATCAGTGTTAGAGCTAAAATTAGCATGTTTAAAGTGATTTTCATGCTTCCAGGGGCCCAAAACACAAGATTTATGGAATGGTTAAAAGTGCATGAAAATGGCCAATTTACTCACTCTGAGTTCTCAAAAAGGGTTTCTTCACCCCGGGAAGTTAATTAAATACCATTTGGAGGCATTTAATGTTCGAGCAAAAACGGCTGATTTTCGACAAAAGAGATAACACCCCCCCATTACGTCATGCTTCAGAAATGTGGAAAATGGTCCGTTTTCAAATGTTTTATTTTTGAACGTCAGTTCACATTTGTAGGTGGATCATCAGTGTTAGAGCTAAAATTAGCATGTTTAAAGTGATTTTCATGCTTCCAGGGGCTCGGGAAGTTAATTAAATACCATTTGGAGGCATTTAATGTTCGAGCAAAAACGGCTGATTTCCGACAAAAGAGATAACACCCCCCCATTACGTCATGCTTCAGAAATGTGGAAAATGGTCCGTTTTCAAATGTTTTATTTTTGAACGTCAGTTCACATTTGTAGGTGGATCATCAGTGTTAGAGCTAAAATTAGCATGTTTAAAGTGATTTTCATGCTTCCAGGGGCTCGGGAAGTTAATTAAATACCATTTGGAGGCATTTAATGTTCGAGCAAAAACGGCTGATTTTCGACAAAAGAGATAACACCCCCCCATTACGTCATGCTTCAGAAATGTGGAAAATGGTCCGTTTTCAAATGTTTTATTTTTGAACGTCAGTTCACATTTGTAGGTGGATCATCAGTGTTAGAGCTAAAATTAGCATGTTTAAAGTGATTTTCATGCTTCCAGGGGCCCAAAACACAAGATTTATGGAATGGTTAAAAGTGCATGAAAATGGCCAATTTACTCACTCTGAGTTCTCAAAAAGGGTTTCTTCACCCCGGGAAGTTAATTAAATACCATTTGGAGGCATTTAATGTTCGAGCAAAAACGGCTGATTTTCGACAAAAGAGATAACACCCCCCCATTACGTCATGCTTCAGAAATGTGGAAAATGGTCCGTTTTCAAATGTTTTATTTTTGAACGTCAGTTCACATTTGTAGGTGGATCATCAGTGTTAGAGCTAAAATTAGCATGTTTAAAGTGATTTTCATGCTTCCAGGGGCCCAAAACACAAGATTTGTGGAATGGTTAAAAGTGCATGAAAATGGCCAATTTACTCACTCTGAGTTCTCAAAAAGGGTTTCTTCACCCCGGGAAGTTAATTAAATACCATTTGGAGGCATTTAATGTTCGAGCAAAAACGGCTGATTTTCGACAAAAGAGATAACACCCCCCCATTACGTCATGCTTCAGAAATGTGGAAAATGGTCCGTTTTCAAATGTTTTATTTTTGAACGTCAGTTCACATTTGTAGGTGGATCATCAGTGTTAGAGCTAAAATTAGCATGTTTAAAGTGATTTTCATGCTTCCAGGGGCTCGGGAAGTTAATTAAATACCATTTGGAGGCATTTAATGTTCGAGCAAAAACGGCTGATTTTCGACAAAAGAGATAACACCCCCCCATTACGTCATGCTTCAGAAATGTGGAAAATGGTCCGTTTTCAAATGTTTTATTTTTGAACGTCAGTTCACATTTGTAGGTGGATCATCAGTGTTAGAGCTAAAATTAGCATGTTTAAAGTGATTTTCATGCTTCCAGGGGCCCAAAACACAAGATTTATGGAATGGTTAAAAGTGCATGAAAATGGCCAATTTACTCACTCTGAGTTCTCAAAAAGGGTTTCTTCACCCCGGGAAGTTAATTAAATACCATTTGGAGGCATTTAATGTTCGAGCAAAAACGGCTGATTTTCGACAAAAGAGATAACACCCCCCCATTACGTCATGCTTCAGAAATGTGGAAAATGGTCCGTTTTCAAATGTTTTATTTTTGAACGTCAGTTCACATTTGTAGGTGGATCATCAGTGTTAGAGCTAAAATTAGCATGTTTAAAGTGATTTTCATGCTTCCAGGGGCTCGGGAAGTTAATTAAATACCATTTGGAGGCATTTAATGTTCGAGCAAAAACGGCTGATTTTCGACAAAAGAGATAACACCCCCCCATTACGTCATGCTTCAGAAATGTGGAAAATGGTCCGTTTTCAAATGTTTTATTTTTGAACGTCAGTTCACATTTGTAGGTGGATCATCAGTGTTAGAGCTAAAATTAGCATGTTTAAAGTGATTTTCATGCTTCCAGGGGCCCAAAACACAAGATTTATGGAATGGTTAAAAGTGCATGAAAATGGCCAATTTACTCACTCTGAGTTCTCAAAAAGGGTTTCTTCACCCCGGGAAGTTAATTAAATACCATTTGGAGGCATTTAATGTTCGAGCAAAAACGGCTGATTTTCGACAAAAGAGATAACACCCCCCCATTACGTCATGCTTCAGAAATGTGGAAAATGGTCCGTTTTCAAATGTTTTATTTTTGAACGTCAGTTCACATTTGTAGGTGGATCATCAGTGTTAGAGCTAAAATTAGCATGTTTAAAGTGATTTTCATGCTTCCAGGGGCCCAAAACACAAGATTTATGGAATGGTTAAAAGTGCATGAAAATGGCCAATTTACTCACTCTGAGTTCTCAAAAAGGGTTTCTTCACCCCGGGAAGTTAATTAAATATCATTTGGAGGCATTTAATGTTCGAGCAAAAACGGCTGATTTTCGACAAAAGAGATAACACCCCCCCATTACGTCATGCTTCAGAAATGTGGAAAATGGTCCGTTTTCAAATGTTTTATTTTTGAACGTCAGTTCACATTTGTAGGTGGATCATCAGTGTTAGAGCTAAAATTAGCATGTTTAAAGTGATTTTCATGCTTCCAGGGGCTCGGGAAGTTAATTAAATACCATTTGGAGACATTTAATGTTCGAGCAAAAACGGCTGATTTTCGACAAAAGAGATAACACCCCCCCATTACGTCATGCTTCAGAAATGTGGAAAATGGTCCGTTTTCAAATGTTTTATTTTTGAACGTCAGTTCACATTTGTAGGTGGATCATCAGTGTTAGAGCTAAAATTAGCATGTTTAAAGTGATTTTCATGCTTCCAGGGGCTCGGGAAGTTAATTAAATACCATTTGGAGGCATTTAATGTTCGAGCAAAAACGGCTGATTTTCGACAAAAGAGATAACACCCCCCCATTACGTCATGCTTCAGAAATGTGGAAAATGGTCCGTTTTCAAATGTTTTATTTTTGAACGTCAGTTCACATTTGTAGGTGGATCATCAGTGTTAGAGCTAAAATTAGCATGTTTAAAGTGATTTTCATGCTTCCAGGGGCCCAAAACACAAGATTTATGGAATGGTTAAAAGTGCATGAAAATGGCCAATTTACTCACTCTGAGTTCTCAAAAAGGGTTTCTTCACCCCGGGAAGTTAATTAAATACCATTTGGAGGCATTTAATGTTCGAGCAAAAACGGCTGATTTTCGACAAAAGAGATAACACCCCCCCCATTACGTCATGCTTCAGAAATGTGGAAAATGGTCCGTTTTCAAATGTTTTATTTTTGAACGTCAGTTCACATTTGTAGGTGGATCATCAGTGTTAGAGCTAAAATTAGCATGTTTAAAGTGATTTTCATGCTTCCAGGGGCCCAAAACACAAGATTTATGGAATGGTTAAAAGTGCATGAAAATGGCCAATTTACTCACTCTGAGTTCTCAAAAAGGGTTTCTTCACCCCGGGAAGTTAATTAAATACCATTTGGAGGCATTTAATGTTCGAGCAAAAACGGCTGATTTTCGACAAAAGAGATAACACCCCCCCATTACGTCATGCTTCAGAAATGTGGAAAATGGTCCGTTTTCAAATGTTTTATTTTTGAACGTCAGTTCACATTTGTAGGTGGATCATCAGTGTTAGAGCTAAAATTAGCATGTTTAAAGTGATTTTCATGCTTCCAGGGGCTCGGGAAGTTAATTAAATACCATTTGGAGGCATTTAATGTTCGAGCAAAAACGGCTGATTTCCGACAAAAGAGATAACACCCCCCCATTACGTCATGCTTCAGAAATGTGGAAAATGGTCCGTTTTCAAATGTTTTATTTTTGAACGTCAGTTCACATTTGTAGGTGGATCATCAGTGTTAGAGCTAAAATTAGCATGTTTAAAGTGATTTTCATGCTTCCAGGGGCTCGGGAAGTTAATTAAATACCATTTGGAGGCATTTAATGTTCGAGCAAAAACGGCTGATTTTCGACAAAAGAGATAACACCCCCCCATTACGTCATGCTTCAGAAATGTGGAAAATGGTCCGTTTTCAAATGTTTTATTTTTGAACGTCAGTTCACATTTGTAGGTGGATCATCAGTGTTAGAGCTAAAATTAGCATGTTTAAAGTGATTTTCATGCTTCCAGGGGCCCAAAACACAAGATTTATGGAATGGTTAAAAGTGCATGAAAATGGCCAATTTACTCACTCTGAGTTCTCAAAAAGGGTTTCTTCACCCCGGGAAGTTAATTAAATACCATTTGGAGGCATTTAATGTTCGAGCAAAAACGGCTGATTTTCGACAAAAGAGATAACACCCCCCCATTACGTCATGCTTCAGAAATGTGGAAAATGGTCCGTTTTCAAATGTTTTATTTTTGAACGTCAGTTCACATTTGTAGGTGGATCATCAGTGTTAGAGCTAAAATTAGCATGTTTAAAGTGATTTTCATGCTTCCAGGGGCCCAAAACACAAGATTTGTGGAATGGTTAAAAGTGCATGAAAATGGCCAATTTACTCACTCTGAGTTCTCAAAAAGGGTTTCTTCACCCCGGGAAGTTAATTAAATACCATTTGGAGGCATTTAATGTTCGAGCAAAAACGGCTGATTTTCGACAAAAGAGATAACACCCCCCCATTACGTCATGCTTCAGAAATGTGGAAAATGGTCCGTTTTCAAATGTTTTATTTTTGAACGTCAGTTCACATTTGTAGGTGGATCATCAGTGTTAGAGCTAAAATTAGCATGTTTAAAGTGATTTTCATGCTTCCAGGGGCTCGGGAAGTTAATTAAATACCATTTGGAGGCATTTAATGTTCGAGCAAAAACGGCTGATTTTCGACAAAAGAGATAACACCCCCCCATTACGTCATGCTTCAGAAATGTGGAAAATGGTCCGTTTTCAAATGTTTTATTTTTGAACGTCAGTTCACATTTGTAGGTGGATTCATCAGTGTTAGAGCTAAAATTAGCATGTTTAAAGTGATTTTCATGCTTCCAGGGGCCAAAACACAAGATTTATGGAATGGTTAAAAGTGCATGAAAATGGCCAATTTACTCACTCTGAGTTCTCAAAAAGGGTTTCTTCACCCCGGGAAGTTAATTAAATACCATTTGGAGGCATTTAATGTTCGAGCAAAAACGGCTGATTTTCGACAAAAGAGATAACACCCCCCCATTACGTCATGCTTCAGAAATGTGGAAAATGGTCCGTTTTCAAATGTTTTATTTTTGAACGTCAGTTCACATTTGTAGGTGGATCATCAGTGTTAGAGCTAAAATTAGCATGTTTAAAGTGATTTTCATGCTTCCAGGGCCCAAAACACAAGATTTGTGGAATGGTTAAAAGTGCATGAAAATGGCCAATTTACTCACTCTGAGTTCTCAAAAAGGGTTTCTTCACCCCGGGAAGTTAATTAAATACCATTTGGAGGCATTTAATGTTCGAGCAAAAACGGCTGATTTTCGACAAAAGAGATAACACCCCCCCATTACGTCATGCTTCAGAAATGTGGAAAATGGTCCGTTTTCAAATGTTTTATTTTTGAACGTCAGTTCACATTTGTAGGTGGATCATCAGTGTTAGAGCTAAAATTAGCATGTTTAAAGTGATTTTCATGCTTCCAGGGGCTCGGGAAGTTAATTAAATACCATTTGGAGGCATTTAATGTTCGAGCAAAAACGGCTGATTTTCGACAAAAGAGATAACACCCCCCCATTAACGTCATGCTTCAGAAATGTGGAAAATGGTCCGTTTTCAAATGTTTTATTTTTGAACGTCAGTTCACATTTGTAGGTGGATCATCAGTGTTAGAGCTAAAATTAGCATGTTTAAAGTGATTTTCATGCTTCCAGGGGCCCAAAACACAAGATTTATGGAATGGTTAAAAGTGCATGAAAATGGCCAATTTACTCACTCTGAGTTCTCAAAAAGGGTTTCTTCACCCCGGGAAGTTAATTAAATACCATTTGGAGGCATTTAATGTTCGAGCAAAAACGGCTGATTTTCGACAAAAGAGATAACACCCCCCCCATTACGTCATGCTTCAGAAATGTGGAAAATGGTCCGTTTTCAAATGTTTTATTTTTGAACGTCAGTTCACATTTGTAGGTGGATCATCAGTGTTAGAGCTAAAATTAGCATGTTTAAAGTGATTTTCATGCTTCCAGGGGCTCGGGAAGTTAATTAAATACCATTTGGAGGCATTTAATGTTCGAGCAAAAACGGCTGATTTTCGACAAAAGAGATAACACCCCCCCATTACGTCATGCTTCAGAAATGTGGAAAATGGTCCGTTTTCAAATGTTTTATTTTTGAACGTCAGTTCACATTTGTAGGTGGATCATCAGTGTTAGAGCTAAAATTAGCATGTTTAAAGTGATTTTCATGCTTCCAGGGGCCCAAAACACAAGATTTATGGAATGGTTAAAAGTGCATGAAAATGGCCAATTTACTCACTCTGAGTTCTCAAAAAGGGTTTCTTCACCCCGGGAAGTTAATTAAATACCATTTGGAGGCATTTAATGTTCGAGCAAAAACGGCTGATTTTCGACAAAAGAGATAACACCCCCCCATTACGTCATGCTTCAGAAATGTGGAAAATGGTCCGTTTTCAAATGTTTTATTTTTGAACGTCAGTTCACATTTGTAGGTGGATCATCAGTGTTAGAGCTAAAATTAGCATGTTTAAAGTGATTTTCATGCTTCCAGGGGCTCGGGAAGTTAATTAAATACCATTTGGAGGCATTTAATGTTCGAGCAAAAACGGCTGATTTTCGACAAAAGAGATAACACCCCCCCATTACGTCATGCTTCAGAAATGTGGAAAATGGTCCGTTTTCAAATGTTTTATTTTTGAACGTCAGTTCACATTTGTAGGTGGATCATCAGTGTTAGAGCTAAAATTAGCATGTTTAAAGTGATTTTCATGCTTCCAGGGGCCCAAAACACAAGATTTATGGAATGGTTAAAAGTGCATGAAAATGGCCAATTTACTCACTCTGAGTTCTCAAAAAGGGTTTCTTCACCCCGGGAAGTTAATTAAATACCATTTGGAGGCATTTAATGTTCGAGCAAAAACGGCTGATTTTCGACAAAAGAGATAACACCCCCCATTACGTCATGCTTCAGAAATGTGGAAAATGGTCCGTTTTCAAATGTTTTATTTTTGAACGTCAGTTCACATTTGTAGGTGGATCATCAGTGTTAGAGCTAAAATTAGCATGTTTAAAGTGATTTTCATGCTTCCAGGGGCTCGGGAAGTTAATTAAATACCATTTGGAGGCATTTAATGTTCGAGCAAAAACGGCTGATTTTCGACAAAAGAGATAACACCCCCCCATTACGTCATGCTTCAGAAATGTGGAAAATGGTCCGTTTTCAAATGTTTTATTTTTGAACGTCAGTTCACATTTGTAGGTGGATCATCAGTGTTAGAGCTAAAATTAGCATGTTTAAAGTGATTTTCATGCTTCCAGGGGCTCGGGAAGTTAATTAAATACCATTTGGAGGCATTTAATGTTCGAGCAAAAACGGCTGATTTTCGACAAAAGAGATAACACCCCCCCATTACGTCATGCTTCAGAAATGTGGAAAATGGTCCGTTTTCAAATGTTTTATTTTTGAACGTCAGTTCACATTTGTAGGTGGATCATCAGTGTTAGAGCTAAAATTAGCATGTTTAAAGTGATTTTCATGCTTCCAGGGGCCCAAAACACAAGATTTATGGAATGGTTAAAAGTGCATGAAAATGGCCAATTTACTCACTCTGAGTTCTCAAAAGGGTTTCTTCACCCCGGGAAGTTAATTAA